>NC_056739.1:600407844-600600344 GCF_019279795.1 Protopterus annectens | reverse complement strand
CGAGTGCCGCAGTGGTACAGTGGTAGCATTGTTGCCTCATAGGAAGGGGTTCTCTTGTTCGATTCTCAGCTGGAGCGCCTTCTGTGTGGAGTCTGCATGTCCTCCCCACGGTCGAGTGGCCTCCAAAAGACATACGTGAATGGGCGTGCCTTCGCTGAGGTTGGGCATCGGGCTGGCAACTTGGCACCATAAAAAGTCTACTGCCAATCATTAGCGGACTGGAGTTCTGCTGCGGTGACCCCTAACCAGGAAAAGCCAAAAAGACAAACAACAACTGGATAAGACAAAGCCAGAGAGGCGAGATAGCATTGGTTTGGACATGTGCTGAGGAGGAATGCTGGGTATATTGGGAAAAGGATGCTAAGGATGGAGCTGCCAGGTAAGAGGAAAAGAGGAAGACCTAAGATAAGGTTTATGGATGTGGTGGGAGAGGACATGCAGGTAGTTGGTGTGACAGAGCAAGATGCAGAGGACAGGAAGAAATGGAAACAGATGATCCGCTGAGGTGACCCCTAATGGATACAGTCAAAAGAAGAAGACTGGATAAGACAGAGGTTCCCCTGCAATTTTATAAATTCAGGTGGAAGGCTGTCTGCAGCAGAGCTTGTAGTTTTTAGTTTTAGGAGATATTTTCTTGTGGTGGAGGTAGAAACAGGTTTGAGTGAGAAGTGAGCTTCTATTAGATTTTGTTGGTGGGGGTTGGTTTGATGGTGAGGTTATTTTGATAAGTGATGCTACAGCTTAAAGGAAGTATTTGTTAAAGTTATTAGTGACTGTTGATAAAGTGTCTTCTGGGAAGGGATTTGGTTGTCAACTTTGGCGTGACTTTAGATTTTGGACCGACGACCAGAATTTTTTAGGATTATTTTGGCGTACCTGCCATAAGTTAAAGTGGTGTCGTTTTTCATCAAGTCGTATACTGTGTTTGGTTTTATTTATTATCTGTCTGTAGTGTAGAAGTTTTCCTGTGATTTGTTGGCATGCCATGCTTTACAGGCCTTGTATCTAAGCATCGTTAGTTGCCTACTGTTTTTAGACAGCCATGTTGCTGGCTTAAGTTTAGCTCTTTTTCTCCTGATAGGAATATATTCATTCAGAATATTAGCAAAGGTTTTATTAAATTTGAGGGTGGATTCATCTAAAGGAAGATTTTTAACACATTCCAATTGTATATTTTGAAAGTAGAGATGAAACTGTCTACATCAAAATGGGTAGGTTATGCACATTCTTGTTTGTGTGATGTTTTACTGGATTGCATACAAACCTGTTCACAAAACTGGACAGCTGGTTACTTAAGTTGTCATATAGTGTGCCATAGGTATAGCTGTCATTGAGTTTAGTTGACAAAATCCAGTCTGGAGCAGAAGCCTTAGAAGAGGGTTTGTTATATCTTGGTGTACTGATGAGCTGAGAGAAACCATACAGGTTAATACTGGTAGTGGGGGTATCAGTTATAATTTGGGCCCAGTCTATGTTAAGGTCCCCAAGAATGATGGTTTCTTGGGGTATATTGGTAGATGCCCAGGATGGTATGCCTTCTACTGTGCTGATGTTATTGCCATGGGGAATATAAAAATCTATGATACATACCGTCTTAGAAGAGTTTAGCTTGGGTAAGGCAATAAGAACCTCTGCATTATTGAATGATGGAAGATTTTTCTGATAAAGGGATATGTTCAGGTGTTTTGGGTATATAACAGCTAACCCATCTGCTTTTTGGATATACAGTCTGCCTGAAAGATATTATGTCCTGGAGGGAGGATTTCAGTGTCTTTTATTTCAGGTTTCAGCCATGTTTCTGTGATACCTAGTATGTCAGGTTGTAATGAGATATGAAAGTATGCAGTTCTGTTACTTTGTTACAGATGCGTCTCAGGCTAATGTTTATAAATTTTAGACGTGTTTTTTGTTGCACGAGTGAAGTATTACATTATTAATGGTTGTGCAGGCCATTATGGGAGAGGCTGTTGTGGTTGGACCTAGGTTGGGGTGAATGTTCCTGCATAGTTGCAGACTTGGTAGGGATAGCTGAAGTATACAATGCTATTTGGTTTTAATTATTTGTGTCAGATTATGAAATTGAAGTAAGAAATATGAAAAAGCAGTAAGTAATGTGTTCATTTGTTTCAAATGTCAGGGGAGGGGTCACATAGTCAGATTCTGTTCCATTTGTACTGAAGAGAATGTTAGTGGTAGAAGTATAAAATCTGATATGCATACTGCAAATGAACTTGTTCATCCTTTGGGGCTAATGGTGCATTAACATGAATGTTACCACTTCCTTCTTGAAATTTACACTTAGGCTGTGTTTGCATAGCACTGATTATTTAGAAATGTACTTATACAAAGATTTTACTAATGGATGTTTTGCCTCTACAATTCACAAAAAAAAAGACTTATTCCAATCCCTTTTTACATTTGGTAGTTGTCCCTCTTTATTTCAGAAATGGGGTTTTGTTAAGGGGCAAATGGTTTGGTTGTCCAGGTTAGTAAATAATGATGGTCTATTGGTGGCTGAGGTGGACAACTTAATATATTTAAGGAAAGGGGATACCCCCTAACATATTAAATAAAATTAAAAATGAGATTTTCAATAGGAGAAACAAAAAATTTGTTCCGATTTTGAGAAAAGGGTTAGAACAAGGGACAAGTAATGTTAATGCACCATTATCCAAAGGATGACAAAAAGCATGCCATGGTGATTTCCTTTAACCAGGATTCTCCCATTAATGTTAAAACCCTTAGGAGAACATGGAATTCATTTTTTTTACCTCTGAAATAAAAGATCAGTTGGGTAGTAATCCACAGGAAGTATACGGTAGAAATAGGAATATTAAGGATTGATTACAGAATAATAAAGAATCAGTGGCTATTATTTCCAAGTCACTGATGGCCAAATGTGGTGCATATAAATTCTGTAAATACATTAATGATGGGTCTTATGTGACTGTCAATAAATATGATAGGACTATTGGATGTTTCAGACAGGTAAATTGTAATGTTAAAATGGTGGTATATTTACATTTTTATATGTCATGCCAACCATTTTGCACAGGAAAAACAATTAGAAGACTAAAAGATTGCATCTGTGAACATGTCGATGATATTAAAAACTAAAAGGTTACTATTGTTTTTATAGGCATTCTACGGAATGTGCTGATTTTAAAAGATTCTTATTCTTTGTCATCAACTGAGTAAATTGTAATGAGAGGGTAGGTGATAGTGAAAGCCTTCTAGATTATAAGAAATTGCTTTGGCAATTGAGATTGAATGCCATGGATAAGTCTGGTATTAATGTCCAACGTTCAATCAGTGGTATTTTGGTACTTTGAGCTAGAATGGTTTGAATATATCATATATAGTTTTTAAATATGGATTGTCACTCACATATATTATATTTTTTTAGAAAAAAAGTTTTGACTGTGTGTTTTTAAGGGAAAAGATGTGTTTTGATTTAGTGTCCAGTGAATTACACAAGTTAATTACTTAGTTATTTGATTAAATTTGTATTTTGTATGGCTGCTGCTTAATTACTTAGTTTATTTTTAAGGGAAATTGTTGTTTTTTTGCTAGACTCTGATGAAGCCTTGATATGTAAATAGGCAAAAATGCTAAATCTGTTTTTAAGAACTAATATTAAACTTTTTATTTGGTCTCTGTTTCCCATGCCATGTTTGTTTTGGTTATAGGGTTAGAGTTAAGACTAGGTTAGGGGATAGGTTATATATATTGTGTGCGTGAGTATGGGTGTGTGGGTGGGTGTATGAGTGTTTGTTTTTTAGAGGTAGAGTATGGGCTAGGTTAGATGATAGATTCTCTGGTCATTATATGTGAATGGAAATATTAAGTTTATTGAATGGCAAGTTGTTTGACAGTGTAATGATGAATGTTTTTTGTGTGTGTGTGTGTGTGTGTGTGTGTGTGTGTGTGTGTGTGTGTTTTTGTGTATTTACAGGTCAGGGTTAGAGTGAGGGAGAAGATGTGGGCTAAATATAATGTTGTTTGTGAGTATTTTCTGGTGGATATAATATGTACCTGATTCTCTTGTGCAGTGATACTGATAGGGAAAGTGGTTTTCATAATCTAATCTGAAGGTTTTGGGCTAGAGGCAGGGTGAGGGTTAGGGTTGTCATGCATAAGTAAAGTGGACCTCAGCTTTAAAATAAAAAAGCAATGTCAATATTCTTTGTTCTCCTTTATTTCAGATTTTCTTTTCTTAATTCCAGGGATCAGACTTACTAGTCTCAGTATTACAATAGGGAGCACCCAAAACTATCTTTTTCTTATGTAGACATCACCACTTTAGTGTCTTGTTTCCACATCACTCAAACATTCCTCTTTACAACAGGCCTTCTTACCATCATAACCTTCATATTTTCATCTTTTTTTATTTTTGTTTTCCTTCCCTTCCTACAACTTCCGGCATATGTAGGAGTAGAAATATCAAACTCATTTGTATTTGGTTATATTTTAACTACTCCACTATAAATAAATAAATAACCACACACAAGTGAATTGTAGGTGTACCACCTTACTGTTTTCTTGGTGCGCTATGCACATACAGAGGCACATCACCACTATCCACTTGCATAACAAGAATCCTCACCCCAGTACAACAATTCCCAGTGTAGGAAGCAAAAAACACTGCTCTCTGCTAACCACTTTACTATTAATTTTAATATGTTCATAGTACTTTGATTAGGCTTGCATAGTTAAGGCATTAAGACCTAAATAGAAACAACAATAAAGTATTTTGCACAGAAAGTATTTTTCCCAGCCCTTTATCAATTTTACGACTTTGGCCATACAAGCCACATTCTGGCTGAACAGGTTTTAAGATGTTTGTAGTACAATTCTTGGATGAATTGAAAACATAATTCCTACCATTGCAGCCAGCATCACTACCTACCATTGCAAGGTGGCATTATTACCTACCATTGCAGAGTGGCATCATTGCCTATCATTGAATGGTGGTATTGTTGTCAACAATTGTAGGATGACACAATTGCCTATTATTTCAGTGTGACATCACTACCTACCTTTGAAGGGTGACATCATCACCTACCATTGCAAAGTGGCATCATTGCCTACCATTGTCTAACCTTCTTGGATTATATCACTGCTTAGCATTGCAAGGTGGATTTGCTTCCTACCATGGTAGGCAGCCATCATTGACTACCATTGTAACATGGCAACATTGCATATCCTTGTGGGATGACATCATTGCCTACTGTTGCAGGATGGCATTGTTGTTTCCCATTATGCTGAAGCACACAAGACATCAGCAAGCAGCTCAATGTAGCCGAGTCTGTAGTTTTTGCATGGCTTGTCTATTTTGTGCAGCATTATAACAACAGCCTTCCTAACATTTTATGTGCTGCATTGTTTACACTACATACA
The DNA here is from genome assembly GCF_019279795.1 of Protopterus annectens. Taxonomy (NCBI): domain Eukaryota; kingdom Metazoa; phylum Chordata; order Ceratodontiformes; family Protopteridae; genus Protopterus; species Protopterus annectens. Next base: position 600,594,944 of record NC_056739.1, on the reverse strand, counting down.
TCCTGACTGGAAAAAACAGCATGAAGAGTGTAAATGTCTTATAATATAAATAATTATTTTTTCATGGAAGAGGGAATGCACTCTGTCCTATGGGATTCTTCTACACTTTCTCAGATTAAACTCTACTCAATTTATTCTTGGAATTGTTTCAAGTAATTTGCTACTGCAGGTAGAAAGGCTGTCAAGAGGCAGTTCAATGTGAAACAGGAAGTTAGCATGGTGTTGCTTTCAGATATAACTACTAATTTTTAAAAGTCTGTAAATCTGACCAACCAATTGTACCACAATACTGAGAAAACAAAAGGCATACATCACAACAGCTTTATGTGGAATATGAGCATATCTCTTCTTGACACAAGTGCATTTTCAGTTTTAATATGTTAATCACAACCTGTATCAGATGATATATGCAATATTTGAGCTTTCTTGAAAGCATTACTTCTCTTCAGGTTCACTTCTGCTAGCCCTTAACATACCATTTTTCCTTCCCATTATTATTGTAACAGATGATTCCTCCATTACAATGTTTTAATGATAGATATTATCATGGCTAAAAATTTTAGAAGACTGCTGCCCTGATATTCTTTGTTCTGATGTTCTGGAGTACCTAACTTATTATTTGACCATAAGCTAGGGCTTAATAACTCTGGGTGAGTAGTATGCGTGTGTATTGTGGGAGAAGGCTCTAAGTGCATAATCAGTATTTTGTGTTATGTGTAGGAGTGAAGATGATACTGCTTGCCTGCTGTGCATTTGTGAAAATAATAGGCTTGGGTGTCTGTTTTGTGTGTGTGTGTGTGTGTGTGTGTGTGTCTCCCATCGTGAGTGTATATTAAGGGGGATGAAACTGGGTTCTAGCACATGTGTTGGCAGAGGTCTAGCCAGAGTATTTGGAATTTTACAACATTTTCTAGAATGTGACTACTACAAGAGTAGCACCCTCACATCCACAACAGATAATGCATGTTTCTAGATACATTTTCAAAACTGAAAAAAGTCAGAAAAAATTCTTCTGAAATGATAGACTTAATAAAAAAGTAAGGCTACAAGGTAAGACTTAATAAAAAATTATACAAGGTATTTCAAAGAAAATTTGTTAATCAAAATCCATAACTTAAATGCCATTTTTAGTTAAATTCTTAAACGTCTCAATGCAAAAAATAAATACATTATTTTTAAAAACATATTTGGTATATGTTTAAGTATGCTTTAAATGGAGGGATGACAATGTGCGTGTGTGTGTGTGTGTGTGTGTGTGTGTGTGTGTGTGTGTGTGTGTGTGTGTGTACATGTGTAGTGCATGTGGTGTATGTTGTTATGTTGGTGTGGGCTGGAGATGAAATCACTGAGTTCCTTTTGCACATGGAGATATGACATCGGGGGCCTGCTCTGCAAATGGGGATGAGGCTGGGTGCCTGCAGTATGTGGAGTACAAGAAGAGATACATTCAGAATATGTGATGAGAATGCTTGGATACCTGCTATGTGTGGAGCTGAGAACGAGTGTTGCAGTGCGTGATTTATGAAACTGGGTGATTTCAGCAACTGAGGCAAAAATGGGTACATGCTGTGTTTGGGGATGAGAATGGATGCCTGTAGCATGTTAGAGTTGAGACTTTTTGCCTGATGTATGTGAGAATGAGACTAGACGCAGTCATTATGTGGTGGGAAGACAATGTACCTGCAGCATGTGGATTCTGAAAATGGGTATGTGCTGTGTGTGGGGGTGAGAATGGATACCTGTAAGATGTGAGGTATGAGGCTTAATGCCAAATATAAGTGAGGGTGAAACTAGATGCAATCAGTATTCTGGGGTTAGACTGGAAAAGTGCAGTTTGTTGGGTATAAGACTGCCATGTGTGGAGGGTAAGAATAGGTGCATGCAGTATGTGGGGGTGAGACTGAGTGCTTGCAATGTGTGTGGGTTAGACATTGAATATATGCAGAGAAATAGAGTGTGTGGGGGGATGGACAGTGAGCCTGTGTACCTGCAGTGCATGTGCAGGAAGTGAATGTGGCAGCATGTTATATCAGTATAGCAGGACTTCACATTTGCTGTGTGTGTCTGTCAGAATGGTTTGAAAAGACTAGTTTACTACCATGTGCTTAAACACAGAAATCAGCTACCTGCTATGAGAGTGGGGTAGGAGAATGGGCAAGGGCTTTTGCCATGCTATGGGCAGATGGGTTTTTACCATGCTATTTGCACAAATGGAAGGGATAAGAGTGGAAACTCATAGTAGTTGAGGGTTGGAAGGATACTAGGAGCTTGTTATATGTGGGAAGGCAGATGAAACTGGTATATACCTTACCACATCCTTAGGGAAAATCAGAGAGTTTGTCACAGCCTTATAAGGAGTTAGATCCTAACCTTTGCTTCCACATTATTGTTGAACCAATAACACAAAGAAGGGTATAAATATAATCTGTGACCTCTAAGCCCAACAATAACTTTGTAAATCCATGCAGATGATTGGGCAATGGTAAGTTTGTAAGATCTGTGAAGAAAGGAGCATCTGTTGGTAACATCTACAAAGACAGTTGAAGCCATATTGGAATACAAATGTACATAGCTTCCTAGCCATATCTCTAAGCTTCTATACTCAGAAATCACTTTAGTTCTTTTATGCCCAAATGTCCATTGACAATATAACCCCTTGGATCATTCACCACCTGTTCAATGATGGTAAATTTGAAAGAATGCATAGGAAATTCTGCAATGTGTCTATACAGGGCATTAGTGTTCTTACATTTCCTAATATCTAACAGATGTTCATAAATTCTCTCTTTTAATTTCGTAGAGGTTTTGCCCATATAAAAAAGTGGGCATGTATTACAACATGCAATATAGACAACTTGTTTCTACTAACAAGTGAAATTCCCATTGATACTATATGTACCACTTCTAACTGTAACCTGGTCTCCTATCGAAATGCTTGGGCACGGAGAACACTGACCACATTTGGCCATACCTTTTTCCTATTAGTAACAGTCACATTACATTCTAACACTTTTTTGAAGGATGTATCTTTTTTTGTAAACAATATGGGGTCTCTACCCTATTTTTTTATTTAATTCTTGCTCAAAAGGGAAAATTATCCAATTTTTTTAAGACAATTGAAAATGGACTCAAAACAAAAAATTACTAAAACCAAAGTGAATGAAGGTAGCCTCAGACATAAAAGAAAAAATATTTTAATAATCCAAAAAATACAAATAAACCAAAAGGCTTAAGCGCTTTCGTCTGTTAACATAACCGGACTTCATCAGAATCAAGTATATACATTCATAGTAACCTTTTAAATCCCCACTCAGCATGGTCACATGTTCATTCTCTTCCAACAGAAGCTAAAATTAAATTAAAACACAATTGAAAACTTGACAAGTGTAAAAGTCAAAAAACAAACAGTGACAAATGCAGTTTAAACATAATAAGACTTACGTTTAAGAACACTAACAGTATCAATGGGCATTTTTCTTGTGAGTCAAAACAAGTTGTTTGTATTGCATATTGTAACACATGTCCAGCTTTTTATGTGGGCAAAACCTCTAGGAAACTAAAAGACAGAATTTATGAATATTTGTTAGATATTAGGAAATGTAAGAACACTAATGCGCTATATAGACACATTGCAGAATTTTCCTATGCATTCTTTTAAATTTGAACAGGTGGTGAATGATACAAGAGGTTATATTGTCAATGAACATTTGGACAAAAATACTACATGTCTTCCTGGGTTAAATGATGCATGTTCCATCAGTGCAATATTAAAGTTAAAGCAACTGGAAATTTGATAAGTATTTTACACTATCTGTCCTTTTATAAGTTCTGATATTAGTTAGTCTTCATGGACCTTTTGAGATTTGACATTGTTTTATTGGTTAGATTTAATAATGAAGTTTAATTGGTAGGTGGTTTTACCAATTTATATTATTTAGATTATTTGCTCTGATGAAGTTCCTATGGTAGGAACGAAAGCGCTCAACTTGTATTAACAATAAACAGCTCTTACTTTTACCTGGTGCTGCTATTCTTTTGGCTGATACCACATGGGATTGTATGAATTGGCAGTTTGTGTTTACCCTGAGTGTTGTCTTCCATTTACCAGTTTGTGAATGTGTGTCTACCCATCCAATTATCAAGACTGCCTTAAAGGTAATCAAAGTAGTACTTTGGTTGACCTGCAGCTGTTGTAACTTATTCCAAGTCATGTTTATTTATTTGATAAAGGGCAGTGAATACACTGAGCTTTCTTCCTCCAAGGTCTGCTTTCCTGGATTTTTTCAATGTGTTTTCCATTTCTCATTTATACTGTTCCTAGTACTTTCAGCTGTTTGTGTTTCCTGCTAAGTTATTCTGTTCTAGTCTTAGTGTCTTCATTTTTTTTTTCTTTTTTCAGCTCCTCCCACCTCCTTATACCTGCAGTAAAATACCTCTGCCACATTTAGTGAATCAGATTCATTTAGATGGAAAGTGGGCAATGCAGTCTACTCCATTCACCTTCTACAGTAATCAGATTTCAGGTTCTTCTGATTACTGAATTTGAATAAATCTAGCTGATTTTATAGCCAAAGCATGGTTCAGAAAGTTGCTGACATACTAAACTTCACTTCCACATCCAAATCTATCATACAGCTGTAAATAGTAAATGCTAAACCCTTATTATTTCACATTTCTAGTGAGTCTGGTGTATTAAATAAGTTGAGCCTTAACCAAGGTTCCGTCTCCAAGAATAGTTTAACCTTTTCAACTCCTCTACTCCCAATCACAGACCCAAACATCTAAACTCTTACTTCAGTGGAACATAATTGGGGCTGCAAAGATATATAAACACTAATGCAGTAAACCTGCGATATTAGTCTTCCTTATGGTTAATTCTATCTGTCGCTACTATAGTGCCCTGTTTTACCAATTACAGTTCATTAGTTGCACAGCAATGTAATAATGGATACAAGAGTGATAGAAATGCTAAATACATCCAAGCTAAGGTACCATGTCTCTTTTATACTCTCCATAGTCTGCTTTTATAATTCCATATATATAATGCAAATTTTATTTTGACTGGACAAGTCATTAAAATAAAGCCTGCGTGCACCACATATTGCTTCCCTAACTCATGATATATTAGCTCATTCTATATTTAATAGTAAAAGAAATGGAGTAAGGATTTTGTGAAGAAAAAAACACAATAATACCTCAAGTTTTATTCAAATATGAAGATAAGGATGGTCTCCAAACCCTAGATGTACCATCATTTAACAATGGAATTTGGACCTTAGCTACAGAAGGGTAGCTAGAGCAGGGCAAGAGGGGAAAAGGCCCTGACAGCAAAGTGTACAGTGGGCACAATCGGCCATTGATTATCTCATTCAATCTTTAGTGTATACCTGCTTTTAAAAGCCAATATTCCATTTGTGGTCAAACCTGAATGCTGCAGCACTCAGTGTATGGTATAAACTATAGCAAGCAGCTTGCTACAGTTTAAAAGAAGTGTTTTTTTTAAATAAAATATGAGTGCCAGAGACTCCGTACAGACAGGGTAGCAACTGTAGCAAATGTTTGCTATATTTGTATAAAGCAGTTTGCTACAGTTTAAAAGAAGGTTTTTGTTTTGTTTTAAAAAAACTGTTCTGGGTAGGAGGGTTGGGGCAGGGAACAGAAACCCAGACCTGAATGGCTACATGTATCTGACCACCTGGTTGGTATGACAGTAGAAGCAACAGCATTTTTATTGAAGATCTGGGGTCAATCTGACTGTAATAAGCCATCATTTTTTATGCTCACCTGAAGAACTGATGGGGTGGGGTGCTGTTTTGTGATACTGGCACAGGGTGTAGATGGGACCTCCTACTACTTCTACTTAGCTAATAACAATTAGTTTCCAGGAATAGGAGTGAAGCTTATTAAAAAATGTCTCAATACTATTCTAAATAGTTTTAAAGATACTCTGATATTAGCAGGGGATTTTAATTGCTTATTAAATAAAAAAGATACAAGTTATTTAAATGTATTTTAAACTTACTTCTACTGCTAAAGCCCTAAAAATTGGGCTGAATCTTTAAATTTAAAAGACAAGAGACTCTCATCAATTTTTCTCATTCTTTTAATATTTATGATTCTCAAACTAGAATTGACAAAATATTTCTTATGATCTTACTTCTAATTTAAACAATTTTAAAAGTAATCCTTGTCCATTACTGGCACATAGATCTCAAATTTTAAATCTCTCTCGGGACTTCCAAGATGGCTGCACATTGAGTAACAGCCTAACTCTAGCTCCCCAGTATGAAAACAGAAACTCAACAGAGAAGGCCAGTAGACTTTTGTATTTATGGGTAAATTTCAGTAACTGGCTAGTAAGTGTACTGCCTAAATGCCAGGAAAAAAGAAATACAGAGCACCTGGAAAAATTCAGCTACAAAAAATGAAAAGAAGCACTGACTGGGAAGGTTCTGCAGCTGTTCAGCAAAAAGCAATGCAATCTTCAGACATGGCTTCCATAAACTTACAGGAAGATATAAGACAACAATCTACAGGATGATATAAGACAACTGCACACAGACCTGGTTAAAGTAAATGAAACACTAGTGGGGTATATCAACACAAACAACAAAAGGATGGAAAAATGGAAGAAGCTTTAATCAGATATTCAGATGAGGTGATAAAGCTCCAAAAATCACATTGAAATGAAGAAAAAATATGGCTGAATATGAAACTGCTCAGGAAGAGATGTTTCAAGAATAATAGAATTAGAGGACAGAGCATGTAGGGAAAACCCGAGATTTTCAGTTGAAGGTTGGGTGTCGGGCTGGCACCTCGGCACCGTAAAAACTTCTGCCAATCAGCTGACTGGAGTTCTGCTGTGGTGACCCCTAACTGGGAAAAGCTGAAAGAAGAACAACAACAACTAGAGAAGGTGGAAGAACAGACTGCAATAATTTTATGAAAGCACAAATAAGCAACTGGATTGGTATTCCACAGCAGTTGTTGTTAGTTGAAAGGGCACATTGTGTGTATGCTCCAAACCTGGCTATGAGAAAGCAACATAGACCTACCAGCAGAAGGACTTAATTATGACAAAACTATGGCAGAAGGACAAAATACTAAAACTGGGAGACAGCAGAGCATTTGCAGAGAATTTGTACTCATGGTACACCAGAGAGAAAAGAAGTAAATTCATTCCACTATTCAGGAAATGTCGAGACACAGTTATGAGATTCAAACTGCTGTACCCAGCTGTCTTCAAGGTATTCTTCCCTAGATGGACAAAATCATTTTTTGATGAACTACATGCTAAGGAGAAAATACAAAAGTTTGTCCAACAAAACGTGAACTGTGAAACAGAAGGAGATTCTGCTTATTGTTCTTCTGGTAATAAAGACCACACAGAGACTGTACCTGTGAAACCTTTTCTACTGTTTCAACAGAAAATTTGGGAGATAAAGATGAACAGTAATAAAACCAGTAACTTAATGTGGGATTACAATGCAATAATTATATTTGTAAAATATGACAAAACAAGAAAATCTGGAAATATTGGACTTTTTCAGAATTTGTTCAACTTGTGTTATTACCATTTGGAAAAATACTTTGGGGCGGGAAAAAGAGAGGAGAAAGTTAACTGTAAGTAAAGAAAGCATTTTTCTAAACAGTACTATTTTTGTTGTGTATGGTTTTCTTTGCATGCTATAAAGTAAAGTTTTCTGTTATTTTTAAGTGTAATGGGGTTATAAATAGGTGCTGCTGTTTTTTTATTTTTGTTTTTTTTTCTCTCTTCTCTCTTTCTTCCTTCTGGTTCAGTTTTATGAAATGTAGGCACTGCAGTGTAAAAAAAGCCTGGTTAAAAGACTATGACAAAAGAAAAATGAATGTGCTTTTTCTCATTCTTGCATAGAGGAATGACTAGATTAAGTACGTTAGACAGATTTAGTAACAAGTTTTAAGAAAAAGCAAGTAAATGAAAAAGAATATTGAATATTATGAGGCTTTTTCTAGCAAATGAATGTATTCTTAATAGCACTTCTGTATCTAGTCCTCATGTCTCCATGCAAACAATCTGATAAAAAAGAAATTGGTTAAAGTCTGGTGGAGAGTGAATGGCTGAAGAAAAAATTATTTATTTTATTTATTTATTTTACATTTGTTGACTGGGATAGTCTGACTGGATACATGCCCATTTTCAGTGGAGGCCCGGGGAGAAAAGCTGCAACATAGATACATTTAGAAAAAAATGTTACATACAGTAAATGTTTATGAGAAAAAAAATCATTTTTATAGACTTGCTCAATCATGCTAGATTTCAGATACAACAAATACAGAATTAAATTTAGTTTATATCCATACGTCCTGTTGTGGTTACAGGACCCATACCTCAGGTAAACATTTACAAATGGTATTCATCATAATAAAGGCATCTATTTGTAGACTGACTCAGTCAAACAAGTATAAAGTTAGATCATTTCCATAATTAAAAAAAGAGAGAAATGAGAAACTGGCTAAGAGAAAATGTTCTCTGAAAGTATTCAGGGATTTCCACAGCTGGGAGAGCTATAAAGACATGACAAAACCAGTTAGCACTTAGTAGAAGCACAGGCTGAATGATGCATCTTAGCATGGATAACATTTTAGGTTAACTGAAGTCAGTGGGTGTGGCTGTCAGTTTGGGACATTTGTTCCTATCAGGAGGGTAAAACTTCAATATTTGAAGATGTATATTGGTTTGTGTGTTAGTAGTAAATTAATAGGTTTTTAGGGGAGTATTGTTTTTTTTTTTTTTTTTTTTTTGAGGCCCTTCAATAAAACAAATTTTTTTGTAAGATGTGACATAGGCTTAAATGGATATGACAAGAAATAACTATATAAAAGTTCAACCTGCCAAACAGAGTATGCATGTAACACTGTAACACAAACGTTGGAACTAGACATTTAACAAAAAAGGTGTTATACATAAAAAGTGGGAATAATAACTTTTTAATACAGTGATGCCTTCTGTAATGTCTTTAAATGTCAATGGGCTCACAGATAAATACAAAAAAGAAAGAATAATGAACTATATTAAAAATGTAGAGTACAAATAGCTATGTTACAGGAGGCACACTTGGAAAGAACTGAACATGTGAATTTGATAAAGAAAGGTTTTCCGGGTGATTATTCAGTGGAATATCTGGCACAAAGGAAAAGAATAATAAAAAAGATAATAATGGCAGATTTATAGTGCTAAGGGGCTATTGGTAAGGGAGGATGATTACACTGGCATGCATTTATATTCCACCTAAAACTGTTATAATGGAGCTTAACAAAATTCTGGGAGAAATAATAGTTTTTTAGCAAGGAATATTACTTATCAGTACAGACTAGAATTTGATTTGCAGCAGTGATGATGTGTTGGGGGTACAGAAGGTAAAGCATAAAAAAGGAGGGAAGGTTTTTGAAGAAATTTATGAAAATATTTGCTATGGAGGATGTAAATTCAGTAATAGGAATTCAGAGTGAATTTACATATTATTCCCCAAGATATAAAAGCTGGGCTAGACAAGACAGAATTTACATTTCGCAGGAACATGTACATTTAATTGAAGGTCTTGATACATACCCAATAACTATTTCAGATCATGCTCCAATAATAACTAAAATAAAAACATAAGGTGTGATGCCCGTGCACTGGCCCAGCAATTAAGGAGCCTCAATCCTCACCACTAACACCAGTGAGGGGCATCCATATAGGGAAAGGATAATAAATACACACACAGTAAAGTACAATTTCCCTTAAGAGCACACAGAGATCACAGTCAGTCTGGGCCTGGTTTCTTCCTTTCTCTCTAGGTCCCCAGTAAGACTCTCCACTGGCACAGCTATAGGGTCCAGATCACAGCCTAGTGGGCAAGCTAAAACCTCCATCACCATCTCTGTCCAACCAGTGCTTCATGTCCCTGCCCAAGTAGCTGACACACACACACACTTTATGATAAGAGTTATATACAACCACGCAGATACTCCTGGGGAAGGCTGGCACAAGTTCTCCAGCTGTGCCCCTTTTACCCAGACTATACCGTAATACCACTTGCTACCACCCACTAATATTTATCAGCTACTAAAAGGCCCTTATAAAAGGGTGTCCAATTATACTGTGCAATATTATTATCCATATGGTAAGTGCAACAGAACAGTCAACGCTTATTGGAGTGGCTTGGCCAGTATCACTATATACATGCAATATACCCTATCTAATTTTCCTAGTTCATAGGTCATAGGTAGGTACTAGGCTATCAGCCCAAGGGCCTAAGTAAACCTAGCCAACAAGGTTCCCTGGCTTATGCCACTGAAAAAGTTAATAGTTCCTAGCTATATCTAAGAGAAAACACAGTTTTAAAATAAACTTACATATAGAACACAGGCAGAGTGCTGGTGAGTTGGATGTTCTCAAGACAAATGCTAAATGCCCTCATTCTTTCTGTCCTTAAATTGATAACACAGTATCACTGATTCATTTCAGATTACATCATTTATTTCTGGTTCCCAGGCTAACAGAAACTCAGAGGTTAATAGCCCTTTTGATCTTGCAGCTGGTCAGGAAGCCACAGCAATAAAAGAAATTATACATGTAAATTCTAGCCATTAACTCAGGCCTCAAAACTATAGGCAGAATGCCTCCCTCTACACATCTCGACTCCGAGTTTTAGATAAAAGACTTTCACAATGTTTGACTTATCAGCTTTCTTACAACAGAGTGCACTCTTGTTACATTTTTTTCAGTTCAACATCCAGTACAGTCTTTTCATATTTAAGAGAACAAGCCTGTGGCTTACATTAATATTTACAAATGACAGAATTATCTACAAAATTGTATCTAGCTAGGCTGGCAGCCTTCACCTATCTTCAGATAAGGTAATGAAATAAAAATGAGACACTGGCACTTTCCCACCTATCTGTTGAAAAGAGAGGAATTTAAGGAATGGGTAGTGGAGATTATTCAGGATCTATTTGAGTGGTTAGAAATTACGTTTGAAAATATAGCTAGGGAGTGGGATAAAATTAAGATGGAGTTTAAAAATAGGGCAGAAATAAAAGAAAGGGAGGTATGGTTAAGAAGTAAAAATAACTATTTAACAGGACTGACAAATGTTACAGTATTGCAGAATAGGGGGAATCTCACAGAGCAACATATAGTAGAAAGGGCTGTCACCAAGTGTAGGGGGCCTGTAACAAGAAAGGTAATAAGATCTTGTAAAGGTATTAGAAATATTTCAGAAATTCTATGAAAGTCTGTATGAAGCAGAGAAATATGGCAATCAAGAAAAGATACAAATGGAAATGTTTGTTGAATAATGAAATATGCCAAGGTTAGAGATAGATGAGTCTCAATTACTAATGGTTAGGATAGGAGAAGATGAGATAAAGGTTGTGATGCATAACCAAACTACAGGAAAGTCCCAAGTATTCCTGTGGAAGTTTGGAAGCTAGGAGGGGAAAAAACTGATAAAGATCTGGCAGGTTTTGTTTAACACTGTTTTAAGAGGAGGAGGAGAAGTACCAACATCCTGGAAGAAAGCAGTGGTAGCTTTAATACCTAAAGAGGTTAAAGACCCATCAGATCCAGCTTCATACAAGCCAATTTCAATGTCAATACTAAACCATGATTATAAAGTGTTCATGTCTATAATGGCTAAATGAATGGCAAAAGTAATACCAAAATTGATAGATATGCATCAATGAGATTTTGTGCAGGGGAGGCTAACATTTGATAACATTAACAGAATACTGATGATCCAGAGGAAGCAGAATGTAAGAAAATACCATAGTTGTTGGTGGATCTTGATGTAGAGAAAGAAAAAGCATTTGACATCGTAAGCTGGGACTTATGAGCAGGTCAATGGAGGCATTTGTATTTCCTGAAAAAATATATGGTTGATTAGGATGATATATGAGGGATCAGAGGCAAAAATTCAAGTGGGTAGAGTACTCTCTGATAATATCTGCTTGTGCAGAGGAGCCAGGCAGGATGTCCTCTTTTCTCTTTGTTATTCACATTATATTTAGAACCATTGGCAAAGAAAATAAGGGACCCAGAATTTCAAGGATATAACTGGTACAGTAGTCAAGAAAAGCTGGCTCAATTTGCAGATGATATTATTTTATACCTGACAAAATCAGAAAGAGGCACTGTAGTGTTGTGGAACATTTTGAGAAAGTTCCAGATCTTTTCAGGATATAAAATTAATGAAGCTAAAACATAGGCAATAGTGGTAAATTATGTACCCCCCATATGAATTGGTTCAGCAATATCCATATTTATGGGGACATAATAAGATGAGGTATTTCAGAGTATGGATTAAAAGTGATTCTGGTGTGGCAGTTAAAGATATGTAGGAAGAGACTAAACAAAAGATAATACAAAAACTGAGGAAATGGAAGATTTGTTATATGGATATGGATAGTAAGATACAAGCAGCTAAAATGTTTTTAGTCCCATTAGTCTTATACACAGGTCAGGCATATTTTTATCAACCAGAGGAGGAGTTGTGGATAGCAGTTAATAAAGAGCTGAAGGACTTATCTGGAAGGGGAAGAGGCCAAGAGTCAAGTGGGATAAGCTGATATTTTCAGTAGAACAGGGCGGATTGAGATTACTCAATTTGAAGGGGTATTTTAGAGCTACACAGTTAAGGCTCCTATACATAGCAAAAGCAGAAAACTATAATTCAAAGTGTAAATTGATGAAGATGAAACAGGGGAAGCTCAAGAAACAAGGAGAGACTAGAGTTTTGGATGCAGGCCTGTAAGGATAATAACAATAATCATACAGAATATTATATCTATAAACTAACAGAAAGTATCCTAAGAACTAAGCCAACACAGGAATGGATTAAAGAGATTCTGCTGACAGGGATGACTGCAATTAGGGATATAAACAATAGGCAAGAAGGGGCTGGATTTTTTTGAAGAAAACTGGCAAGCAAATAACTAGAGAGGGAAAGATGATAAAATAGGAAGACGCTACGAATTTATTTCAACTGTAGGTTAGAGATTGCCTTCCCTATCAAGGACTGATATCAGAGTACAAAGAGAAAGAAATGGGTCTATATCAGGATGTCGAATGTTGAAAAGAGTGAATGCTCTTACATCGACCACTGATAACTGAAAGCACAGAATGTTGAACAGCCTGAACAGCGATTTTTTTTCCCCAGGGAAAAAAATTGCTGGCCCATTGCTGGGACTTTGCCATTTCCACCACTGTGGTGCAATCTCAGAGTTGGTATATTTAAGTAGGGGGGTGTGGGGGGCACAGCCTCCCACATTGGGGGTTATGGGGGTGAAGACCCCCACTTTATTTTGTCTGTAGATTTTTTTTTGGAGCAGTAGTTTTTTTCCCTGGGAAAAAAATTGCTGTTCCGTATGTTTGACTTTGTGTGGTTTCGGTTATTAGGATTCAGTGTAAGAGCATTGCTTTTTTCAATGTTCGACTATGTAATATAGACCCGAAAGAAATATGGGGGTACTAAATGAAAGACCAGCACTGGTAGAATTTTTAGTAGAATCTAGAACAGAAGTTGCCATTAAAAAGGAATAATTCATAGAACATATAAAATATACTGTATGATAACTATAAGATCAATCAGAGGAGGTTAGAAAGGATTGGGAGGAGAGACTGAATAAGCAGTTCACAAAGAAACAATTGGATGATATATGTATGTTTTCCAAATATGCAACAAGCTCTAGAAGATTTAGAATTTTTACTTGGAAATGTTCACATGAATATTTTTATGCCCCAATTAAACTCCAGAGAATTTTTACCCAGATAGCAAATGTTGGAGGTGTGATGGGGAAGAAAGAGGTAATTTGAAACATATTTTCTGGAAGTGCAGTGAGTTGGCAGTCTTTAAGAATTCCCTGCAGGATGCACTGTCAGAGATGCTGGATGGGCAGATTGGTGTGAAGAGGGAGATGATTTTTCTGAACTATGACACAGAATCAGAATTGCTTAAGCATGGTAAGGCCTTGCTGTGTGTATGGTGGCTGCCAAAAAAGCAATTACTAGAAAATAGAAATCAGAAACTAAACCAACTATACTAGACACAGTGAATGTAGTAACACAGATAAAACAACTGGAATTGAGATCTTTAGAAAAGGGTAGGAGCAAACTAAATAGGAAAAAAATGGGAATTGTGGGAAAAATACATACAGGAGAGGAATGAGATTAAAAGAAGGCAGAATTTAAATGAGCTATTTAATATTTACCTGACATGACTGAGTAGAATATAACTGATGTATAATGTTTGTATCTGGGGGTGTGTCAGTATGGTTTGTGATGTAAAATGTTGTAACTAGGATTGTGTTGGTATGGATTGTTTTCATTTATATAAATGTATGATTGCCTGTGTCATACGTGATGGCTTCATAAAGATGTTTTTTGTTTAATAAAAAGGGGCAGAAATTGAATAATTTATGTAATGTTGCTTTCTGCTATATGATATATAGTTATATATGTGAAGTATAATGTTTGTAAATGTGGACATGTTAATACATCTTGCTTGCTTTTATATAAATGTAAATTTGCCTATGTCACAAGTGATAATTCAATAAAGGTGTTAAACATTTAAATCTCTCTGCTGATTTTTAAACTCTTCCAACCATTAACAGGATTTTTCCTTATACAGTTAATTTAAAAGATTTTTTAAAATGTGTCTAATTTTTAATTGAAAATAAATAATACTCATGAATTGAGTAGGATGATAATATGGGTTTCCTTCAAAGATTATATTTATTGTAAATCTATAACTTAGTGTAAGAAAAAAGTCAGACACTGGGAGAAACACTTATTAGATATTCAAAATACAATTCACATCCTACTTGTATCAAAAAAATGTGATTAAATGTAAATTAACCCTAAATTGATCTTTTAAAAAAGAATATGGGGCTATTCTTCAACAAAACATGTATTGCTCTTACAAAGCTCAAGTTGACATCCTACTCAATGTCAGCTAGAAGTTGAGTTTTTTTCCAAGATGGCTATACGCTGATCAGCGGTTTACTTTTAGCTCTCCCAATGTGAAAAAAGAAATTTATAGATAAGGGTCAGTAATCCTGCCAGTTTTAGTAAAATTCAATTACTGGCTAGTAAGTATACTGCCTGGATGCCAGCAAAGAAGGAATTTGTAGAGCCTGAAAGAAAATCAACTACAAAAGTTGAAGAGGAATCTCTGACTGAGAAAAATTCTGCAGCTGTTCAGCATAATGTACTTGAAGCTCCAGCTTTAGTACAAGAGATGGCTTTAAGTAATTTAGAAGAACAAAATAAATCAAATGTTCTCAGTGCTGATTAACATAAATGAAACATTGAGGGAATATATCTACTCACAAAACAAAAGGCTGGAAAAATGGAAGAAGCTTTAAACAGCTATTCAGATGTACTGATAAAACTGCAAAAATCAGAGGTCAAATTGAAAAAAAGGCTGCTTCAGTACAAGACTGCTCAAGTACTGTTTTAAAATATAGCAGAGTTAGAGGACGCAGCACACAGATAACACCCTGAGATTTTCTGTAGTACCAGAGAAACTGAAAGGAACAGACTGTATTATCTTTATGAAAGCACAAATAAGTAACTAGACTGGTATTCCCTGGCAGGATTTGTTAATTAAAAGGACACATCATGTGTATGCTCCAAGACCTGGCCATGAGCAAGCAGCCAAAACCTGTATTCATAAAGATGTAATCATACCAGAAGAAAGAGTTGATCCTGACAAAATTGTAGCAGAAAGGCAAAGAATTAAACATTGGAAAAAGTTGAGTGTTTATGGAAAATTATTATTCATTGTATACCTGGATGAAGAGAAGCAAATTTATCTCAGCAATCAGGGAATATTGTCAGGCAGGTATGAGATACAAGATGCTGCATTCAGCTGTCTTCAGAATATTTTTTTCCTGGAGGATAAAAGTAATTTTTTATACAGAAGAGGCTAAGGAGGAAATACAAAGTTTGTCCAAAAAGTGAGCCATCAAATAGAAGGGGGCTCTGCTTCTCATTTTTCTGGTAATAGAGCTCATAGAGTGACTTTGCCAGGGAAACCTTTTCCAGTCTTCCGAGGGAAATGCTTGAGAGACAGAACAAAGAACAGGAGTTGACTGGAAGAACAGAGAGTGTCTTGGACTTGAACCAGAGTCTATGTTTGTGAGGTGGAACTGAACTGCTAGTAGGCCAGCAGTACTGAAATTAGTGAATAAATGTGAGACTATAAAGCATCAATCACATTTGTTAAATATGGCTTTAAAAGAAAAAGTGGCTGAGAAAAAGTTGGACTTTTAAAAGGGTGGGCAGTAACTGCAAGTAAAACAATTTCTGTTCCTAACAGTATTTATATAAAAACTTCATGATACAACTTATATGTTATGTAATAAACCATTTTCACTGATTGTTGTATGTGATAAAGATACTAAAGTAATCAAGTATTTTTGTTAGTTTTAAGAAATATAGGCATTACAATGTAAAAAGAAAGCTGGATAAAACCATATTTAAGTTAAAGGGCTATAATATTGGGCTGTTGGATTAGGAGATGGCATGTAAAAGTCAAGTGATTATAGTATATGTAGGGTTGAGATGTCTTCTGTTACTTTTGCATAGGTGAATGTTTGGATTAATGTCACTGATTTAATCAAATAACAAGTTTTTAGTTTAAGAAAGTGGGTTTTAAAAACAAGAGGACACTGGGAATGTAATGAATAGTTTTCTTTTAGTAAATAAATGTTTAATGTGAGTTGAAAAGTCTGCAGTTGAGGGCAGCTGTACATTTTGTTCTTATGTTTCCATGGAAACAAGCTGACTATAGGTGAATGCAATAAATCTTGAGACATCTAGACCTTGTCTGCTGAAACAAATGTAAAATTAAAAGATACAAGGGCAAGCAGCTTACTAAAAAATAAAGTTTGAAATTATTGGAAGTGAAAAAGAGATATCAGCTTTTCTGATCCCTAAATTATTCAATGCATTTAATAGAATTGTGTATAAAGCTCTTGAAAGATAGCCAGCACACTTTTTCCTTAAGGCCAAAAGTTAATGTTTTCTGAAAGCTTATAAGCTGTTTTTCACATTTGGGGGGAAATAAAGATAATATAAGAACATACAGCAATTAGTGTAAGTAGGAGCACAGGCTGTACCATGCATATTAGCATGAATAAATCTTAATTTTAGGTTAGTTAATGCCGGTTGGTACAGCTATGGATTTGGGACAATTGTTCATACCAGGAGGAACTTCATTATTTGAAGATGTACATAGTTTTATGTGTTTTCTTTTAAGTTAACAGGTTGTAGGTGTGTGTGTGTGTGTGTGTGTGTGTGTGTGTGTGTGTGTGTGTGTGTGTGTGTGTGTGTGTGTGTGTGTGTGTGTGTGTGTGTGTGTTTTGAGGGTTTTCATTTAAAAAAATTGTAAAATATGACATGGATTCAAATGGACATGATGAGAAACAACTGTATAAAGGATCGACCTGCCAAGCATCAGTGGGTGCATATATCACAAAACATAGAAATTGACATTTAAAAACTGTCACATATAATAGTTGGGAATAATAAATTCTTATCATAATGGTTGCACTGCCCATATTGTTTTGGAACATGAATGACCTTGCAGGTATAGATAAAAAGGTAAGAGTACTGAATTATATTAATAAAAGCAGAGTGCAAACAGCAATGCAACATGAGACTCAACTGGAAAGAAGTGAGCATGTGAATTTGATAAAGAAAGGATTTCAGGATGGATATTCCTCAGAATATCTGGGACAAAAGAAAAGTGGAGTACTTATAGTAATTGCTAGTAGCTCCAATAGTGACAGAAGAGAAAAAAGATAATAATCATGAATTTGTGGTTGAGAGGGGCTACTGGCAAGGGAAGAGGATTATTCTGGCATATATTTATATTCCACCTAAACATGCTATTATGGAGCTTAAGAAATTTCATGTTGGGAGAAATAATCTGCTTTCAGCAGGGAATATTACTTAGAGGTAGGGACTGTAACTTGGTTTATAACAGTGAGGGGGGCTCTATCTGGGGACCTAGATGGGAAAAAATAACAAAGGGGTAGATTTCTGAAGAACTTTATGAAAATGTTTAGTATGGAAGACACAAATTCAGTAGTAAGATGGAGAGAATTTGCATATTATTCCTCAAGGTACAATAACTGGGCTAGACTACACAGAAATTATATTTCACAGGAACATATACATTTAATGGAAAGCTTTGACACCCATCCAATAACTAATACAGATCATGCACCAATAATGACTAAGACAAAAATGCAGGATAATGCAGGAAAAATTAGACACTGCTACTTCCTCTCCTACCTGTTAAAAAGAGAGAAATTTAAGGAATAGGTAGTGGAAATTATTTGAGAGTTATTAAGGAAGATAGACATTTCTTCAGAAGGTATAGCTAGTTGGTAGGATAACATGAAAGTGAAATATTGCAGGATAAGGGGAATCACACAGAAGAAGAAGAGACACAACTGCAGACTGCAAAAGAAAAAATAAGAGAGTATTTGGGTAATATACATGAATATAGAGACTATAGAAAGATTGTTGTTAAACAGCTGTTTTTGATAATAACTCCAAAGTACAAAAACTTAGACAGCAGAAAGTGAAAACGGTTGTTACCAAACACAGAGAGCCAAAATCTAGAAAAATAATCAGAGTTCCTACAGAGATATTAAAGATATGTCAGATTTTTTTTAACACCTTTATTGGAAGGTGCAGTAGTGCAGTGGTTTGTGCTGTCACCTCACATCAAGAGGTTCTCTGGTTTGATTCAAGGCTGGAGTGCTTTCTGTGTGGAGTCTGCATGTCTTCCCTGCATTCATGTTTTCTGCCAACAATTTTTATTTTTTCTATGTAATGTGCTCCTATCCTTTTCTAAAGATCTCACTTCCAGTTCTTTTATCTCTGTTACAATATTCACTACTTGAAATACAGTTGGTTTAGACTTTGATTTCCATTTTCTAGTAATTGCTTTTTTAGTAGCCACCAGAATTAAACTTAACAAGGCCTTACAAAATGTATGCAATTCAAATCCTGTATCCCAGCTCAAAAAATAATTTCTTTAGTTACACATATTTGCTCACCCAATATTTCTGACAGAGTACTCTGTTGTGAATTTTTAAAGTTTGTCAACTCATCATAACCTCAGTATTTTGAGAGAAATTGAAAAAGCATGAATGGAAATATTTATAGAAAATGTAAGTATGCCAAGGTTAGAGGTAGATGAGTCTCAATAATTAACAGTTAAGATAGGAAAAGATGAGATACAAAATGGTGATGTATCAACCAACATTGCAGGAAAGTCTCCAGGAATAGATGGTATTCCTATGGAAGTTTGGAAGATAAGAGGGAAGAAAGTGATAAAGATCTGGAATGTTTTCTTTATCAATATTTTTAAAAAAGGGGAAGCTCCAATATCCTGGAAAATTGTTGTGGTGGCTGTAATACCTAAAGATGGTAAAGACCCATCAGACCAAGCTCCATATAGGTGCATTTCAATTTTAAAGCATGATTATAAAGTGTTTATGTCTGTAACAACTAAAAGAATGGCAAATATGTTGCCAAAATTGATAGTCATGGATCATTGTGTTTTTATGGAGGGTAGGTAAACATTTGACAACATTTATAGAACAATGATGATGATCCAGGGGGGAAGCAAAATGTAAGAAAATACTGCTGTTGTTGGTTGGTGTTGATGCAGAGAAAGCATTTGACAAGGCAAGCTAGGGTTTTATGAGTATGTCAATGGAAGCATTTGCATTTCCTGACACAATAATAAGGTTAATATGAGAGATGAAAGGCAAAATATTAATGGGAAGGTTCATCTCTGATTGTGTCTGAACAGAGGAAACAGGCAGGGGTGTTCTCTTTCCCATTTTTTTATTTGCATTATATTTAGAGCCATTGGCTTAGAAAATAAGGGACTCAAAAATTCAAGTATATAATTGGTATGGTAATTAAGAAAAGTTGGCTTTATTTTTAGATGATATTATTTCATACCTGATAAAACCAGAAAAGGACATTTCTGTGTTGTGGAACATTTTGAGATAATTTCGGGTCTTTTTGGATATAAAATCAATAAAGATAAAACAAAGGCTATAGATGTAAAATGTGTACCCACACATGAATTGTTTCAGCAATACCCATATTTATGAGGACACAATAAAATGAAGTAGGGTTAAAAAGGATTCTGTTATGGCAGCTAAGGATATGTATGAAGAGATTAAACAAATGATAATGCAAAAATGGAGAAACTGGAAGCTCTTTTTATGGATATGGATAACAAGACACAAGCAGTGTTTAAGTCCCTTTAGTCTTTTACACGGGTAAGGCATATTTTTATCAACCAGAAGAGAAGTTGAGAAAAGCAATTAATAAGAGGTTGTAAGATTTTTATCTGGGAGGAGAAGAGGGCAAGAGTCAAGTGGGATAAGTTGATCCTTCCAATAGAACAAGGTGGTTTGGAATTTTAGAGCTACACAGTTAACATTCAAGTCAGTAAGTGTGTTTCTAACTTAGTGTTCATTTTTTGCACCTCATGTCTATCTTGCTGAGCTATTACTCAGTGCAAATTTAAAGATACAATAAGAAGATGGTTATCTGGAGTAGCTTAGACTCAAATTTCTTATACTCATTTTTTGAGTAAATTAGAGCTTTAATTCCCTGATAAATGATGAATTAAGAGAAGAACCTTTAGAGGAAGAGGTACTAAAATATGTGCATTGGAACAACTGTCAAAATGTATTCTGTGAGGTATGTGTACAGCAAATATATGTTTTAAGTTTAGATGGAACTTGTAGTTCTGCTTTGTTATAAAACAAAGAAATATTATGGAATATTAATTGCCTAGGAAAAGCAGTTATAAGCATAAATAGAGTAGCATTGTTGTTTGTCCTTATATAAGTCCTGCAATGAATACAGATTTGTTGTGTAAAGGAAAATTATTACATGAATAAGGTCATGGGAAATATAGGACATTCAAAAGCATAATGATATAAGCAGTTACTGAATTGTGACTGTATTATTTCACTCTCAGTTTAAGAGTATGAATAATGACAGGAAACAATATTATAGAAAGTGCCACATAAGCTGGCCAGTGCCTTGTTTCAGTTACTTAAGTCTGCTATGTTAAACATGATTTAGAATTTAATTTGCATTCGGTGTAATCTCAGCTTGCTGTCATTCTGTTGTAAAAAATAAATGTCTTATCACAAAATGCTTTTATATCTCAGTGGATTTACTGATGATGGACAGTAATAAAGGAAGCCAGTAACAGGAACTACCTCTCCAGAAAAATCATTAATTCTAATTTGCCTGTATTGTGACGGCTCAAAATTATATTCTGAGTACTGGTGGTGTCAGCCCTTTGGGTACTCAAGGGAATAGTTTCATGCAGTAATTGTCAAGGGCATGCATTTGAGGAGTTTGCCTGTCAAAGAGGAATGGGAAAGCTGTGAAAACTGAACTCTGTATTGAAAAGCTATGCTTCAGTTGGATCAGATGGCATACTACCAAATTTCATACAGTCACGTAGGAGTTGAACCCATGAATTACTGGTGTTTTGTCATTTTCACATTCTGGGGCAAAAGCCCTGGAATATAGTATCTGTCAGCAGCTGACCATTACATGTATCAGATCATATCCCTGTATTAGTTGCATCCAATTACAGGTACATTGCCATCTTAAACTTAATGGCAAATGTATTGAAATTTCTTATCTACCAGCAGCTGACTGATGATAATTAATTTCACAATACTCTATGCAACTTCCAGCCTGCATTTATAAGTATTTTTTTTCTTTTTGTCAATGTTGCACTCTTATCATCAGTTGACTATATAAGGAATGAAGTACATAAAGGGCAAGTTGTATCAGGCTTGCTTTGGGGCCTTCAGCACTAACAGTCACAGTGACCCAACTGACTTATAAGTTTATCTAATGGATACATTACTTAGAGTCAGCACAGAACAGCAATACTCTTCAAAAACTAACAGTAACAAAGTAGATTCCCAAGCTTCAATTCCTGGGTCCTCATTTTTCAGGCTGTATGTTAACTCAGTACCAAACCATTGTGGGAATCTTAAAATGATCCAGTATGCCTATGTAAAGGTCAAATTATGTTCAGTTGAAAACCGCTCACTAATTCAAAAGAAGTTGCAGGCAGTTTTCCATGTTCTAGCGGACTGGTTCCAAGACATTTGGCTTATTCTAACAAGTCATTTCTATAATCAGCTTTTTTATCGCAATACCTGCTTTCCCATGCTACCTATCAAGATGGACACGGATAAAAGCACTGCTTTTTCAATTAAAATTAAGTAGTTCAGTATTATTCTTGTAAGGCATTCCCTTGGTGATCAGATAAGGAATTTTCCCTTGGTGAACAAATTGCCTTAACTGTCAAAAATGTCTTCTTCTAGAGAGTCTTTACTGGTCAACTAACTACTTTACATCCAACTGTTGCTCCAAACTTACTCAATTATATTCTCTAAGGTATTTTTGGTTATATACTCTGTGCTGACCATGCACTAAAGCTCTTGGTCAAGTTGGAACAAATATAGAATAAACCTATCAAATCTATTTGTAACTCTATAACTATAACCCATCACTATAACTTATGTCCCTAAACTGGCCAGTGCTTGATGACAGGAAAGTGTGCAATAGGATTTGGGAAGGCTGAGATTCCCCTTGAAATAAAAGAAATTAACCTAGTACATTTACCATGTATGATTATTGTAAATGGCAAGAAAAGAACAGTTGAAATTTAAGTCACTTGATAAATCATATGAAAGGAAGGTGTTCTCAGTATGGGACATGAGGACATTCTGTAAAGTACTGTAAAAAATGTGTATAGCAATGTATTGAAGAAGGGTGTTGCTAGTTTGGCTGTCCATTACTACAAGATGAAATTAATTGAAAACAACAGGAAAAGAACCAACTGTATTACCAACAACAAGAACAATAAGTGAGTCCCAGCTCTACTTTCAAAGTCTGGTTTAATTATTTAAATGCAGTTCAATATATTTACAAGAACAGTTCCAAATCTCTAGCGCCTCGGCCAACAGCCTTTTCAGAGTAAAAAATGAACAGTCACTAAAAAACCACTTTATATATACTTATAAAACATCTAATTATATTCAATCAAACTATTATTCAATCAAAGCATCATAACATAAAAATTTAAAGAAATAGCCTTAAACAAGGCTTTGCCAGTTACATTCCCTATTTAAACCATACGGAAACAAAGTGCCATATTTCATTATTAGAATGGATTCCTTCTGCCTCAATATATTTTTTTGATAATCAACATTATTAAAATGAAGTGGTACATGTTCTAAAACTGTTGTTTTCATACAACTCATATCCCCACCATGACATAAATTAAAATGTTCTGCAATAGGACTAGTAGGTTTTTTATTCTTCACATCTCTGACATGTTCTTTTATTCTGTCTGCCAACATTCTCTTTGTTTCACCAATATAATATTTTTTGCAAGAACAGAAAGTAACATAGATTAATCCCTTACTTCTACAGGAGTATTTGGCCCTAACAGTGAAATTTTTTCCATTGATTTTTTCTACCTCAGTTACTATAAATTTACACACTGAGCAATTGCCACATGGGAAAGTTCCTACCTCCTTCACATTGTTAATTATACAAATTCTAGGTTGTTTAAAGATGCTATGAACTAGAAAATCCCTAATACTTTTAGCTTTTTTATATGAGATAATCAATTTGATATTTTTTAAAGAAACAATTTCATTTTTTATAACATTCCAATATTGTTTAATTAATTCATTCATAATGCCCGAGAAATTTATATATTTTGTCACAAAAAATATTTTTTCTTCATTTATTGTACATTTATTATATCTATGTTTATTATATTTGTCATCATTCATTGTAATATTAAGACTCTCTTTAAACACTTTTATAAAACTAGTTTTAACTAAAGTGATATCATATCCTCTGTTAATAAATATCTTTGCCACTTTCAAACATTCCTCATAAGCTAGATTAACATCAGAATTAAGTCTTTTTATTCTAGTAAATTCTCCAAAAGGAATAGCATTTAAAGTATGTTTTGGATGACAACTACTTCCACACATTTTCCAACTAATCTCATCAAATTTTCTACGAATACTAGTATGTATGAATTGATTATTAACACCTTTTAAAGAAATATCCAAATAATTGATTTCCGAACCCATCTGTACATCACTAAATTTTATATTATATTTATTCATATTTAATTCATGTATAAATTGATAAGCAATTTCATAGCCATCTTTACAGATAAAAATAAGATCGTCAATAAATCTATAATATTTTATAACATGTGTATTAAAGAAATGTAACTTATATAAAAATTCATTTTCAAACATCCCCATAAATAAATTAGCATAGGCTGGAGCAAAAGCTGCTCCCATCGCTGTTCCGGTTAGCTGTTAATATATTTTGCCATCGAACTCAAAAATATTATTTTTCAAGCAAAATTCTACCATTTCCAATATATAATGGGTTTTTGGACAATCACTTAGAAAAAATTTGATAGCTTCCAATCCCCAAAAATGGGAAATGTTTGTATATAGACTCACTACGTCTACCGTAATAAAATACATTCCTTCATTCCAATATATATTTTTAATATTTTGAAGGAAGTCGTAGGAGTCTTTAATGTAAGATGGTAGTGTCAATACTTTTTCAATTAATATTTCATGTAATAAAGTACACATATTGTGAGTAAAAAAGCCATGAGCTGACACAATAGGACGGCCTGGAGGTTTATCTAAATTCTTATGTACCTTCGGCAGGCAAAAAAATCTTGCCATTTGTTTATTTTTAATAATAATTTTATGGTCAGCATCAGACTTTGTAAAATAATGTAATCTGACACCTTTCTGTACTAGATTATTAAAATTGCTTTCTGCTTCCTTCACATAAGCTACATTAATTTCAAGATATACATCTTTGTCATTTAGATGTTGCATACACATCTCATAATAGTCACAAGCATTTAATATGACCAATTTACCCCCTTTATCTGAGGGCTTAAAGACTATATTGTCATTGTTACTTAGTGCTCGTAGTTTGTTCCATTCTTTTTTAGTTAAATTATAATAGTGTGTTTTTTTCAAAAAACATTCTAGTTCTTTTTCTAATATTAGATCTAACACACATTCAAATTTCTGTAACAATACATTCTTATAAGGAGGTAAAAAAGAGCTATCAGATTTTAACATACTCATATCAAAAGTACTATAGGCATTAATAATGTCTTCATTATCTGATGTGCATGAGTAAAAACTTTCATCACTCTCTACATCACTGTTAAGCATTTCATTATTAAAGCTGTTAACATTATTAGAAGGGCAAGGACTACACCTGTAAAAAAATTCCCTAAGATTCATTTTACGAAACAGCTGAAATAATTCTGTTTTTAACTCATACTTTTTAGGAAAACACGTTGGAACAAATTTTAATCCCTTTTCCAAAATACCCATTTCAACATTATCTAAAATGTAATCAGATAGATTAATCACATAATTATAAGCTATAGTTTCATTATTAAATTCAAGCCCATCTACCTCTTTTAAAATGTGCATCGCCCGAGTCTCTTTGGCATTCTGAATTGTTCCAGCCCCTTTTCCTGGAATTGTTGTAGTGTCCATTGGAATTCGAGAATGTCTTTTGGAAACCTTCCGAATTTGCGGCTCCTGGCAATTCAGGAAAGTTCTCTCTATCATCTTCTTCCCACGATGACGCGCCGCTTTCACCAGACAGGAAGCCTTTGTTTTTATACGGTTCAGAAACCGGATTTCCTCTTTGAAACGTAACAGTTTTCTTTCTAATTCTTTGATTATTAGTGAACACAAACGCCCTCTTGTGTTCATAATCTTTAATGTCTCTGGTTAACTTGTATTTTTTGCGATCAATAAGATCTTTCTCATAATTAACTAATTTTGTATTAATGCCCACCAGGAAATTTTCCAAAGTGGTACTGGAAGTTATGCTTACTAATTGATCACATGTAAGCTTCATTTCATTTACAAGCTTCTCTTTTTTAATATTATCTCTCTCAGTTAAAATTGAAACCCATTCAACACTGCACCGATGTGCCGCTGCTATCCAGCGTTCATGAAACTTTTTATCTATTTCATCATTAAGATCAAATGGTGTAGAAGGGTTCTTAACTGATCTTAAGCCACGTGGTGTGATATCTAGTTCCGCATATCTTTCTAGACTACCAATGTTGTAAAATACCGCCGTTTCTTTAAAAATTAACTTTTCCAGTTTTGTACATAAATCCTGTGCATCAGGATTATCAGGTATGGTAACTTTCTTGCCTACCGTTGCAAATGGATTAGTGGCAGTCCTCATTCGGGAATTCTCCCATTTTTTCATAACACATAGACCAGAACCTCCTGGACCTTCAGGGTTTGTTTTGGTCAAACCAGGTAAATTATTTTCAACCTCAATAGTTGTTGAATTGTTAGCACGACTAGAATTATCACCATTCCGTTGAAAGATATCCATACCAGACTCTCTAAATATGCGCGGAAAGGAGCACATGGACTCACTAGTCATATTGGTGTTTTGTCATTTTCACATTCTGGGGCAAAAGCCCTGGAATATAGTATCTGTCAGCAGCTGACCATTACATGTATCAGATCATATCCCTGTATTAGTTGCATCCAATTACAGGTACATTGCCATCTTAAACTTAATGGCAAATGTATTGAAATTTCTTATCTACCAGCAGCTGACTGATGTTAATTAATTTCACAATACTCTATGCAACTTCCAGCCTGCATTTATAAGTATTTTTTTTTCTTTTTGTCAATGTTGCACTCTTATCATCAGTTGACTATATAAGGAATGAAGTACATAAAGGGCAAGTTGTATCAGGCTTGCTTTGGGGCCTTCAGCACTAACAGTCATAGTGACCCAACTGACTTATAAGTTTATCTAATGGATACATTACTTAGAGTCAGCACAGAACAGCAATACTCTTCAAAAACTAACAGTAACAAAGTAGATTCCCAAGCTTCAATTCCTGGGTCCTCATTTTTCAGGCTGTATGTTAACTCAGTACCAAACCATTGTGGGAATCTTAAAATGATCCAGTATGCCTATGTAAAGGTCAAATTATGTTCAGTTGAAAACTGCTCACTAATTCAAAAGAAGTTGCAGGCAGTTTTCCATGTTCTAGCGGACTGGTTCCAAGACATTTGGCTTATTCTAACAAGTCATTTCTATAATCAGCTTTTTTATCGCAATACCTGCTTTCCCATGCTACCTATCAAGATGGACACGGATAAAAGCACTGCTTTTTCAATTAAAATTAAGTAGTTCAGTATTATTCTTGTAAGGCATTCCTTGGTGATCAGATAAGGAATTTTCCCTTGGTGAACAAATTGCCTTAACTGTCAAAACTGTCATCTTCTAGAGAGTCTTTACTGGTCAACTAACTACTTTACATCCAACTGTTGCTCCAAACTTACTCAATTATATTCTCTAAG
This sequence comes from Protopterus annectens, assembly GCF_019279795.1. Classification (NCBI taxonomy): domain Eukaryota; kingdom Metazoa; phylum Chordata; order Ceratodontiformes; family Protopteridae; genus Protopterus; species Protopterus annectens. Next base: position 600,567,410 of record NC_056739.1, on the reverse strand, counting down.
GTATTTTTGGTTATATACTCTGTGCTGACCATGCACTAAAGCTCTTGGTCAAGTTGGAACAAATATAGAATAAACCTATCAAATCTATTTGTAACTCTATAACTATAACCCATCACTATAACTTATGTCCCTAAACTGGCCAGTGCTTGATGACAGGAAAGTGTGCAATAGGATTTGGGAAGGCTGAGATTCCCCTTGAAATAAAAGAAATTAACCTAGTACATTTACCATGTATGATTATTGTAAATGGCAAGAAAAGAACAGTTGAAAGTTAAGTCACTTGATAAATCATATGAAAGGAAGGTGTTCTCAGTATGGGACATGAGGACATTCTGTAAAGTACTGTAAAAAATGTGTATAGCAATGTATTGAAGAAGGGTGTTGCTAGTTTGGCTGTCCATTACTACAAGATGAAATTAATGTTTATAGTAGTGAAAATAAGGTGAACAATGAAATTGTTGAAATCAGTAATGTGCAAACTGAAGCAAGAGGTATATGTGAGCAAAGTGATGGCATTCATGAAGAAAATTAACAAAAATAATGTTGTACTGCAAAAGGAAGTAAAGAAAATGAAAATGTCATTATGGTGGGAGGACAGGAAAGGAAAAGGGAACTTCATTTAGAAGCACACATTAAATATGCTGCATTAAAATATATTGATGACAAAGAAGATGTGACAGGACTTTCAAGATGGTTATACACTGAGCAGCAGGTTGAATAGAACTCTCCCTATGTGAAAACTGAAAAAATGGTATAAAAAGCTAGTAAACACTGTTAATTTTGGTAAAATTCAGTCAATGACTGATAATTACACTGACTGACTGGATGCCAACAAAGATGAAATATAGAGAAAGCAAGAGAAAATCACTCATAAAAGGAGGACAAAAAGCTTTGGTTGGGAAGAACCTTGCAACTGTTCAGCAAATCACAGTTCATGTCAGGAGGAGATGGCTTCCAGTAACTTAAAAGAAAAAATAAATCAAATGCACTCAGAGGAGTTTGAAAAAAGTGAGGATCAAATGACATAAGGCTAAGAGCAATACAAGAAGCTTTAAGTAGCTATTCTGATGAGCTGATAAAACTACAGAATTCAGAAGGTTATTAAAGAAAGGACTGGGTGATCATGTGGCTTCTCATGAGAAACTGCTTTAAAAATAGTAGAGTTAGAAGACAAAGAACAAAGAGATTAAATAGTAGTATCAGAGAGACTGGAAGGAATAGATTGCATTAATGTTTAAAAAAGTACAAATAAGCAACTGGACTGGTGTTTTACAGTAGGATTTATTAATTGTGAGGGCACATTGAGTGTATGCTCCAAATATGGCTTGATACCTTAAATATGAGAAAGCATCAAGACCTATATTAATAAAGATGCAATCTTACCTGCAGAAAGAGGTTTTGTGGGCACAACTGTGACATAAGGGAAAATATTAAAAATGAGGTGCATCAGAGTGCTTTTGGAAAAATGATTATTCACTATACACCAGTCAGAAGAGAAACAAGTTTATCCTGGCGATTATGGGATGTTAAGAGGCAGATGTGAGATTCAAATTGCTATATCCAGTTGTCTTCACAATATTTTTCCTGAATGATCAAATAAAATCTTTTGTACACAGAATAGAATAAAGAGGAAATAAAAAAAGTTTAGGTAAAAAAGAATAAGCCAGCAAGTTGAAGGGAACACTGCTTTTCCCTCTTCTCACAATTACAAAGGTCATAGTGAGCCTTTGCCATTAAAAACCTTTTACATATTGTTCCAAAATAATATGGTTGACAGAAAAAAATCCCAGGAGCTCACTGGAAGAATCGGGAGTACTTTGGATTTGAACCAGAGACTGGTGCTGAGAGGTTAAGATGATCAGAAAGATGAAATTAGTGAATGAATAGGAGAAATGTAAAACTTCAGTCCTATTAAATGTAGCTTAGACATGTTAATTGTGGTTCTGCAAGAAGAAGGATGAGAAAAAGACTGGGCGTTTGTTGACTGTGTTAAATGATGAGTGGACTCTAAAGTATAAACCCAGCTTTATGCTATTAATGTGAAGAAATATACTGTAGGGACTGAAGAAGCAATTGTAAGGTTTTTGGTCTTATTAATATTTGTATAAACATGTCATGATGTAAATTCCATATTGTATTCTAATTTATCTCTTTATAGAATGCAGTCAGAGGTGTTTTAAATATGGGGTGGGGGAGTTTTAAGTGATTGCTGTATATGCTAACAATATTAATGTCAGAAAGTATTTTGATTTTAATTTTAATGTATCCAGGCTTTACACTTTAACAAGATAAGAAAGGCTGGAAAAAAGCAAGTTAAAGTTAATATAATGTTGTGATCCTGCACTGCTGGGGCAGTGGTGTAAAAAGTGTATTGCTCATATTCTATGTAGAACTAAAAGACAATTTTCCCTCTTTTTATAGAGATGGATGTCCAGTATCCTTAATTTAAGCTATAGAAGGGTATTTTTTAAGTAAAAGGGAAAAAATTATAAAAACCATAAAACTGTAGTTATTTATTATATTTATAATTTTATTAGTTGTTTATATTTCTATTAGTATCTGTTTTAGCTAAACACAATGAGAAAAGTGTAAGCAATTAACCATAAGAGGTCTAACCATGTCCTGAGTGAAATCTACAAGGGTTCTTTCTTACATTTGCAAACTTGCTAGTTGTTTTTTTTTTCTTCCATTATCAAATGTTGGAGATAATGACTCTGCAGTTGTAAGTAATTAATCAGGAAAGGTCTGAACTGTGTGATTTGAGTGAAATGTGTAAGGTATCATAGACTTAATTCTTAAAGGAAACTACTAATCAGTTTTGTGAAAATAAATCAAATTTGGAAGGTGAAGAGTTAGACTAGTAGTTGCCTCCCCAGCAGCCTTGTTATTTTAATGAATTAAATATACCAGTGCATAATTAATTTATGTATTTAAGTATAGCCAGTGTACAGTCCTAAAGGGAAAAAGTTAATATTTACTGAGAGAATGCAAGTTGTTTTTCACATCTGGGAGGGGAATAGATATAAGGAACAACAGACAACAATTTGTGTAAATCAGAACACTGGCTGTAACATGCATTTTAGCATTGTTAACCCTGACTTTAAAATAGATAATGCCTCTTGGTGGAGCCCTCAGTTTGGGGCAACTGCTCATACTTGGAGGGGTAAATTACCTTTTTGGAACACGCACATAGTTGTATGTGTCTATTATGAGTTATGATGGGTTTGGAGATTTTGACAATGCATTTAGCTTTTTGTTTCCTAAGTGTTTTTAATGAACAGAAAAGTCTGTGAAATGTGACATGAATTTAAACAGAGGTGAGAAAAAGCAAATGCAAGACAAGATCAGCCTGCCCAACAGTGTGTGCATGTAAGTTGCAGGCTGTACTCACATATTCAAATGAAGTGTTATGTATAACATGTTGTAGTAATAGCTTTTTGAATGGCTATTTTGTCACTATTAACTTGCAATGTAAATGATCTTACAGGTATAGACAAAAAACAGACTACTGACTTACATTAAGAAGTGTAGGGTACAAACAGCAATATTACAGGAGATACATTTGGATAGAAATGGGTATGTGAATTTGACAAAGAAAGGATTTCAGGACATTCAACAGAATATCAGGGACAAAGGAAAAAGAGAGTAATAATTATGATTGTAAACAGGGTTCCAACAGTTACAGAAAAGGAAAAATACTATAATTGTAGATTTGTGGTAGTAGGGGGTTACTGACACGGGATAATGATTATACTGTCATGTATTTATATTCCATCTCAAACTATTGTGGAGGTTAGGAGAATTTTGGAAGAAATAACAAGCTTTCAGCAGTGAATATTATTATTGATGCAGGCTGTAACCTGATTTGAAATAGTGAGGATATATCAGGGGGACCTAAAAGAGAAACATAACAAAAGAGGACAGATTTCTGAAGAAATATATGACAATAGTTGGTATGGAATATGTGAATTCAGTAGTAGGGACTCAAATTTTACATATTATTCTTCAAGTTACAATAAGTAGACAGAAATTATATTTCAAAGGAGCATGTACTTAATTGAAAGCTTTGACACATATCCAACAACCATTTCAGATCAAACACCAATAAAAGCTAAGATAAAGATGCAAATTAATAAAGTAAATATGAGATACCGAAGCTTTCCTATTTATCTGTTTAAGATAGATAAATTTAAGGAATAGGTAGTGGAAATGATTTGAGAATTATTAAGGAAGACTGAATTTTTTTTAGATGGGATAACTAGCTAGTGGGATAAAATGAAAATGGAAATTAAAAACAGAAGAAATAAAAGAGAATGAGAAATAAGAAAGAAGTAATATAAATTATCTAGAGGGGCTGACAAAGGTTAAAGAATTGCAAAATGGGGATTTTTAAAGAACAAGAAAAGGAGCACCTGCAGATTGCTAAGGGGAAAATAAGGGAGAATTTGGCTAATATGCATGAGTTTAGAAAGATTGCTGTTAAGCAACTATTTTTGATAACTCCCAAGCAGAAAAAAACTTTTAGCAAATTGACTTGGACAACAGAAAGTTGAAAGGGCTTTACATGAAACTTAATGACCCTATGACAAGAACAATAACCAGAGATATTATCACAGTATTAGTGATATTTCAGAAATTTTATGAAAATCTGTATAAAATACAATGATGCAGAAAGCAAGAAAGCACACAAATGAAAATATTTATGGAAGCCTTTACTTTACCAAGTTAGTGGAAGATGAGGCTCAAAATGAATAGATAAGATAGGAAGAGAGAAAATAAAAACAGTGATGTATATTCAGTCAACAGGAAAGTCTCTTCAGTATACATGTGGAAATTTGGAAATGGGAAGTGAAGAAAGTGATAAAGAGATAAACAATTCTTAAGGTTTTGTTTAACAGTATTTTAAACGAGGAAGGGCACCAGCATCTTGGAAGAAAGCTATAGTGGCTATATTACCTAAGAGGGTAAAGACCCTTCAGATCCAACATCATATAGACCTATTTCAATTTTAAACCATAATTATAAACTGTTCATATCTATACTGGGTAAGAACATGGCAAAGCTGTTGCCAACATTGATAGATATGGAACAGTGTGGTTTTGTGGAAACAAAAACATTTGACAAACTTTAACAAAACAATGATGATCCAGAGGGAAATGGAATGTAAGAAAATACCAATATTGTTTGTGGGTCTTGATGCACAGAAAGTATGGGGTTTTATGAAGAGGACAATGGCAGCATTTGCATTCACAGACAGAATAACAGGGTTAATTAGGAGAATATATAAAGGGTCAGCAGCAAGAATTAAGGTGGGAGGGTTTCTCTATGACAATCCGAGCTACACGCTCTAGGGACCTAAACCTTGTCACCACAATAAACAGAATTTGCTGGAGGGACATATTCCTGTCCCAGAGACTTCCCATATTCTGGAACAAAGTACCTATCTATATCAAACAAAGCTCCTCATTAGCACTCTTCAAGAAAAATCTTGATCATTGGATGGGAGATAGGAAATTCACCCCAGTGATAACTTCTGTGGCTCTGCTTGACAGGGGCACAGGAAAATATTTTTTTTGGGTGGCAAAAGCCAGGGTACCGTTTGGCTAGGCTTATATAGGCCCTAGGTCCAATAGCCTAGTACCTACCTATGAACCTATGAACTTATGAACAAGCTGTGTTTGAACAAAGGAACAAGGCAGGGTTGTCGTCTTTCCTCTTTATTTACTTTATATTTACATCAATTTGTAAAGAAAATATGCGGCCCATAAATTCAAGCATATAACTGGTATGGCAATCAAAAAAGTTACCTTTATTTGTAGCTGATAGTATTTTGTACTTGAAAAAAATCCAGAAAATGACATTTTGATGTTGTGGAACATTCTGAGATACTTTCAAGTCTTTTGGGGATATAAAATGAATAAAGGTTAAACAAAGGTTATATTGGTAAACTATGTACCCACACATGGCTTCATTCAGCAAAACAGGCATTTATGAGGACATAAAGGTTACAAAAAAGTCATATGGCAAGGATATGTAGGAAGAGACAAAACAAAAGACAGTACAAAATCTGAGAAACTGGAACTTCTAGACTGTGGATATGGCTAGTAAGATACAAGCAGTGAAAATGTTTAAGTCCTTTTAGTTTTATATACAGGTCAGGTATATTTTAACAAAGAAGAATTTATGGATGATAATAAAGATATTGTAGATATGTAAATGTCTGTGTTGCGATATTGAAGTACTGTTATATACAATCGCTGTCATAGTTTACTACTGCTATATCTGTGATGGAACTGTCTCTTTAAATTCATGGGCTACCTAAATTATCTGGTACATAACACCAAGTAAGGTGTTTTTTTATGTCAAGGGCTTCATATGCGAATGCATAACAATTGCCTGAGCCTTTTTTACTAAACACTTTGTACCTGTGTAAATAGTATAACATGCTGCTTCTCTTAAAACCAATACCATTCCTGCCTGGGTGATAATTTATTATTTCAGTTACTTTTTACTGCACTTCTCTCTCATTCCCCTATCAGAGACCTTAACGTAATAATTATTTTTGTCTCCATCTTTTCATTTAGTGACCACTGTCCCTGCAAACAGGTTCTCTCTTAGTCCCCCACTTGCTGAATCCTTGGCCATTGGCCGCATCTGCAGTAAAGAAACCAGCCACAAGGACTCAACAGATTTAAAAAGAAAATAAGTTACTGTAGGTGTCTAGCTATGTTTCCCTCTTAGCCTGCTACTGTAGAAAGTACCTGGTCTAAAGCAAAAATAACTGGCTCTACCCACGACTAGGGACTGCAGCTGCTCCCCCACCCCCATCAGCTGTAAATACATTCCCCAGTTAACTTTTCTTTTGAGTTATCAGTAAACCAAGATAAAGCTCTAGGCAAAAAAGGTAACCCAGTAGATACACTGGAATTGCCCACTTGTAAAATAAAAGCAAAAAGGTACTTAAACTGCCACTTTTTGTCTGCTTCAAACTAGGTATCTACCCAGAAGGGACACAGCTGAAATCAGGCCTATAGATTGTTTTTCCCTACTAGATTCTAATAATTCCTAACAATTTGGCTATTTAGACACTTACCCTGCAATCTTTAGCCTGGGGGGTTCTAGCCTGCTCTGTTTGCTACGCTCACTTCGCTCCCCTCCCTGCTCCCTATACCTACTCACCCCCAGTACCTCTACATTTATTCTTAGCCTTAACCCCACCCCTAATTACCACCAATTAGGCTACATCACTAGTCACCTCCTCCCCCTACATCCAACACAATCATGCTACTACCTAATATAATAACAATCCTAACCTGTGTAATTCTAGCTCACATTACATCCTACCAAGGCTCCACAGTCACATGCCCCAACAACTTCCACTGTACTCTCTCTCAACACCCTCCCTCAAACATTTACACTATAACTACACAACCCCTGCAACCAAAAACATCCTCACAGTACACACACTCCATTACCAAACACCTAACACACTCAAAAATAAAATATCATTAAGATACCATAAACAATTTACTATGTATATAAAATATATCCTAAACACCCTCTACAAACTAGCCCTCGCTGGAGACATCCATCCAAGCCCTGGTCCTCCCAAATCCAACCCAATCACAAACCCTAGTCCAAGCAACTCCCCCCCCCACATCTCAACTCCTAGCCAACAAGAAAACAACAGACCTACTTATAATGTCCCTAAACATCAGAAGCATATGCAATAAAATCCAGGAACTACATGCCAGCATAAGCATATATTCCCCTGATATTCTCTTCCTAACTGAAACCTAGCTCAAACCTCGCATCAAAAGTGAGGAAATACTTCCACCTGAATACAACATCCTTCACATATACAGATTGTCCAAAAAAGGAAGTAGTGTAGCGTTGATATTTAAACACCACCTCAATATTCAACTCCTGAATTCATTGCCCCTCACCATAACAATGAAGAAATCCTTTATGCCAATCTCAAACTAAAGCCAAACAAAACAATCAATATCATAGGATGCTATTTCCCACTAGGGCAAAATATTACACCCCTAGAAAATCTCCTGAGCTGGGCTACCCTATCTCTACTCCAGGAAACCATCATTCTCGGCAACTTTAACATCAACTGGCTATCTTGTAATAACAATCTCCCAACCATTCACTTTAATCTCCATGGGTTAACTCAACTCATCCAATCCCCTACCCAAATCAACAAAAACCCTAACAAGCATACCTTACTTGACTGGATCCTAGTCAATAAAGCCCGTCACCCTTACCTAGCAGGCTGCTTACCTGACAGTCTTAGTGACCACTCCTCCAATTTCCTCATTCAGCACCACACAAACAGTCTGGAGCCCATTATCCACAGGCAAATACAGAGCAAGTTCAACTTCAACCCCAACTCCTTCATCTCCTCCCTGTAAAAAATTAACTGGTCACCACTAAAATACCTCAACCTACATGAGGCTGTCCACTTCTTCAACAGTACCTTCCTCTCCATCCTAAACACCCATGCTCCTGTAAGAAATGCCAAAGTCAGATCCAGGTGTGCCCCGTGGTTACAAAAGACCACCAGAACCCTAATGAAATCCAGAGATAAGGCCTGGGAGCACTGGTGACTAACAAAAAATAACTCAGATAGGCAATCATTCATTGAACTGTGCAGTAAAGCCAAAAAACATATACAATTAGACAAATCCCTCTACTATAAATCCACCCCAAACTCTACCAACCACAACCGTAAGCAATTCTGGTCCACAATTAACACTAGCCTCCACCCAGTGAAGGTTGATACCCCCCCCCCCAGCCGTCCATTCCCCCCTCCTCCAGCAGTATTGCTGAATCCTTCAACAAACACTTCACTGAAACTATAGCATCTCTAAACAAACAACACTTCCCTACAACAGCCCAACTCCTAACCCTAAACCCCCCACTCCTCTTTTCTTCTTCACCTCAGTACTTACCTCCAACATAAAAAGACTATTGTCAAAACTTAAACCCACCAAACTCACAGCTGACAACTTCCCCTCTGAATACTGGAAAATTGCAGCTGATACACTAGCCTTCCCAATTTCAATTCTAATCAACCGTTCCATAACAGAAGGCTATGTTCCCTCAATATGGAAAATATCCCACATCATTCCCCTCCACAAAGGTACCCCCTCCACTGACCTCTCCAATTAATGCCCCATTGCTATCCTCTCCCCTCTCTCCAAGATACTTGAAAAATGTATCAATACCCTGGTCTCCAATTACCTCCTAGATAATAATCTCCTCTCCAAAACCCAACATGGTTTCAGGCCATATCACAGCACTACCTTTGCTCTGCTCTCCTTCATCAACACTATACTTCATCACAAAAATAATGGCCTCTTCTATACTGCCGTATTTCAAGATCTCTCAAAAGCCTTTGACATGTTATCCCATGAGATACTACTCTCTACTCTCCCCAACCTCTCTTTCTCACAATCAGCCTGCAACTGGTTCCACAGCTATCTACATGGACGCCAGTAATCAGTAATCTGGGATGAAAACCTATCACCTCACTTCCCAGTTACTCTCAAAGTTCCCCAAGGGTCTATCCTTGGCCCTCTGCTATTCTCACGTTTCACTAACAACCTACATACTGCCACCACACAAGCATCTCTTATACAGTACGCAGATGACTCTACTCTCATCTGCTCTGCCCCCACTCTACCAGAACTACAACAAATCACACAGGAATCATTCTCTTCTGCAGAAAGCTGGTTATCCAATGCTCAGCTCCTACTCAACCCAAGTAAGGCAAAACTTCTCCTGCTCCAACCTTCCAAAGCCACCCAAAATGCCCCCCACTTCAACATTCTCGCCAAAGACAGTACCATCATCTCTCCATCAGAACACACAAAATTACTCAGTGTGGAAATAGACAACAAACTTAGATTTGACACCCACATATGTCTCACAATAAAAAAACTTCACAAGAAACTTGGTGCATTATATCGAAGCCGCCAATTTCTAACCAAGGCAGCTAGAATCTCCATAGCCAATTCCCAGCTAATCTCCACCCTACTCTATGCATCCCCCATACTTACCAACCTTAGACAGACAGACCTACACAAGCTGGATGCTTGTTACAACAAAATTGCTAAATTTACCACAGGAACCTCCTACCGCAGCCATCATTGCATCTCCCTTAAAGAACTAAACTGGCTAGAACTCCCACAACTCCTTCACTTTAATCAACGCACCCTAACTCATAAACGTATTAACCACCCCCTTAACATCCCTTCCCTTCAAACCCTTCTCCAACCCTATCACTCCATTAGGCCCCTAAGATCAAGCAACAAAAATCAACTCACTGTTATCAAACCCAAAAACTCAGCAGGAGAAGCCAGATTTTCATGTACCATATCTAAACTTTGGAACAATCTTCTACCCTCTATAACTGCTCTACTTTCCAGCAGCCTTTTCAAGACTGTGCTCAAATTCCACTTAAATTTGCACTGGCTTTGTCCTTGTTCTAATCCAGACTAACACCCCCACCCTTACCTCCCCCCTCCACCTAGACTCTTAACCCAACTATACTACCGCCACTACTAACCACAGTCAGAATTAGCTAGTTGTCTTTACATACTTTAAAATCTTGTCTGACAACTTTGTTACTAATATTATAAACGACAAGAAACTAACTTAACTTGCAACATTTACTGTATATACTGTTGATAATCAGTATCTCGTTATTGTATTAAAGCCAACAACCTGTAATGTTGTTTACTATTGCTGCAACTTTGTATCTCTATTTATCATGTACATGATGTGGAGCTTTTCTCCCCAGGCATCCGCTGAAAAAGGACCTGCGTCCAGTCGGAGTTTCCTGGTAAACAAATGTAAATAAATACATAAAGAGTTGAAGGAATTTACTTAGGAGGGGAAGAGGGCAAGAGTTAAGTGGGATAAGTTGATCCTCCTCTTAGAACAAGGTGAAACACAGTTATGAATCATATACATACGACAACCAGATGATTATAAATCAAAGTGGAAAGGGGTGATGATGAAACGGCGGAAGTTTGAGAAATAGGAAGAGGGTAGGATTTTGGATGCAAATCTAAAAGGAGAATAGCAGTGACCTTACAAAATATTATGTTGATAAAGTATCAGAAAGTATTCCAAGAACTTAACCAGTATGGTAAAAGAGATTTCACCAGTAAGGATGTTTGCAAGCAGGGCTGCAGAAAATAGGAAAGTGGAGGCTGGTATTTACTAGAAATTAGTTAAAGAACAAAGGTATTTGGAGAAAATAAATTGGGATGAATAGGTAACAGCATGGCATGAGGTCAAACAGAAGTCAGGACTGCAGGATAGAGGCTGCCTTCTCTACCATGGATTGATAAGAGAGTATAGGGAAAGAGAAAGAGTTAAGTATCATGTGCAACCACTCACAAACTTTTGCTTTTCATAGACTTATGAGGGTGGTACTTGCAAAGTCGGATTTCCTGCACTTCCTGTCTGTCGGCTATGTCTCTTTCTGATTTTTTTTCTAAGTAAATATGTTAATTACTAACTAATTAATTAATTGCTGGTTTATTAACTAGTTAATTAAGTAATGCTGTACATGGGCTGAATGCAGTATGACTGTTTATCAATGGAAGAGGTTTTAAATTAACATGCATTTTCAGGCCAGAATCAGCTATAAATTATGAAAGTTTAATATCTAGCATTAGTATCTGATTGTAATCCACAGTGATTTACTAGAAAATTAAATGTTTTATGATTGATGCACAGGGTAAAAATATAAGGCAAAATCAGGAGCTTCCTGCAAAAATCATGGGCAGATGAAGGTAAAATTCAACGAAATAAAAAAAAAAAGAAAATCAGAGACAATTAAGAGTTATAGACTTTGTGATGCACCTGGTGTACTTACGTGATGGTGAAACAGAGATAGCCTTCACATTTATTTCCACATAAAGTGAATGTGGATTTGAAGACTGGATTAACCAACACTGTTTAACTAACCTTAACACTGAAAATAGACAAAAATACAAGTAAAACTGTCCCATTGTGAAAATCCTCTCTGTACACCTTTCTCCCTCCTGCTGGATAGGTAACAGACTCTGCTGATCCCGATGTAATGGCAGCACATCAGTAAGGAAGCAGAACTTCCTGCAGAGTAATTGGTGAGGGCTGAGCATGTTATGGCTATGAACGGCATTTTTGGAAGCAATCTTCCTTAAAAAGAAACATGAGAATGAAAACTTAAATAGCAGAAACACAGCAAAGGTAAGCAACTACTGAGGAAATGCATTTTGAGAACAAATAGGCTATTTTGGTTTGGTCAGCTTGCACATAATTTTTAAGGGAATGCTAACAGAAAGAACAAATAAAACATTGCATGATAACTATAATAAAGACTGGGAAAATAGAATGGAAAGACAGTTTACAAAGGAACAATAGGAACAAACCTGTAAAACTCTTAAGTATGCAACAAAGTCAAACAGGTTTAGAATTTTTCATGGAAGTACTTTCATATGTATTTTTATACTCAGGTAGAGAGCAAATGCTGTGCATGTGATGGAGAAGGCAGAGGTAATTGGGAGAATGTGTTTTTTTTGGGGGGGGGTGATGTAGCAAGTTGGAAGATTTTATTAACTCCTCATGGAGTACTTTGAGAAATTCAGCTGCCACTATGATGCAGATGTAAAATAAATAGTGCTTTTTATGTTTATTTTATTTTATTTTATTTATAAAGGTAAGCTTTTTAAAAGGAGAACAAATATATTTAAGTAAAGAAATCATTCTGTTGAGTCAAGATATATGATCTAAATTGCCTTCAGATAATAAGACCTTACTACATTAAATATTATTGGCTACCCAAGAAAGCAATTACTAGAAAATGGAAATCAAAATATATCCTCAATATAAGTGAAGGTCTGGATATTGTAAAGAAGATAAAAGGACTGAAAGTGTTTTTTTTTTTACAAAAGGAAAAGAACAAATTCATAGAAACAAATGGAACTAGTGGGAATAATACATGCAAAATAATATTCAGGAGGAGGAGGAGGAAGGAGGATTGAGGGAAGGAGATTTAAGTAACTTGTGCACTGTTGGAGTGAATTAAATTGTTAAAAAGAAAACATGCATGTATACTGTGTGGCAATAACAATGGAAACTGTTATTAGTATTTTTATTTTCTGTTATATGTAAATGTGTTTCAGTTTAAAAAATTGACTTTTAAGGCTGTGGAAATTGTTTTCTTGCTCGACCTGTTAAACATACATTTTTTTTTTTTCAATTTTGGCTGTCAAGATATAGCGACACAGTCAGAAAACTGACCAAAATATATGTCTACCAAGCTGAAAAAAAATCACAGATTCAATGCAGGGCACAAATAAGGTACTATTAGTTTTCTCCACGGGTAAAATCATGATCTAAACATATGACAAACAGAAATGAACAGCTATAGGAGAAATCAATACAAATATAGCCAACATTAAAAGCTTTCTATGATAATAATTAAACAGAGAAATCAATAAATACACAGGCAACTTAAAAAGCATTCTCTTTTTATGAAATGCAACATATTCAACTGTCCTGTGAAGGAAACAGAGCATCTGTTTGTCGGAAAAATCCCCTCACAGAACTTAAAATAAAATACATAAGTCATTCCTTCACCCATCCCATGAATCTAAGTGCGTAAGTTCAAAGGTGAGCTTTAAATTCACCTAAAAGACAGGACTTCAACAGATTTTATTCAGAATGTTCGAAGAAATAACCTGTAGACCTTAGTATGAGCAACGTAGAGCAGGTAGTGTATACAAATACTGCTTCCACTGCCAAACAGTACTAATTCTGAGAAATTAGGTTGCCACTGAGATGTAGACATAAAATGAGTATCTCTTACTGTATGATTTTTTTTATTCTATTTTTTTCTTTTACTGTAAGATATCAGTATATCAAATAATATCAAAGAAAAATAAAAGTAATGAGGGAAACTTGTATTCAACAAAATTGCCTTAACACTCAAAACAGCCCACAGAGATCATGCTAAAAAGCTTTAAGGAGATAGTCCCTCACCATTATCTAACCCTATTGGCTAGATGGGTTCAGGTGATCCAGTGATCACGGACTGTAGTGGGGAGAAAGACATTAATTGCTTAGTTGGAGATAAACACTTCAATTTGTCACTGGCTATACCTCAGTCAAGAACTCAAAGTGATAGGAATTACTGAGCAAACATTTCCTTTTTGCTGCACTGTTATCCTGGGAATGGAGAAGAATGACAAAGAATGCTTAGCAGTGTCAGTGGTGCACACTCAATTTTAGTGCAGAAGGCTGTGACTTCTGTTCCCAGACCAGGTAGATGGACTGCTGGCAGTACAGTATGGGGAGGGCTGCTGAATTCCTAAGTATTTCATCCTTTAGATGAGACATTAAACTGTGGCCCCACCTTCTTGAGTTGGCGGTAGCTCAGGTGGATGTAAAAGATCCCATAGCACCTATCAAAAAGAGTAGGGGAAGTTCACCTGTGCCCTGTCCAAATATCCTCTAGTAGTATAAATACCATGTCGTGTCTTCCTTGAAAACAGGCTACTAGCCTAATGGGGCTAACCTGTTAAATTTAGGCCTCAGAATGTGTTATGAATGATGACCTGTTTAGAAGTTGTAAACTACCACCAGACATTTCTGATGAAGCTTTCAACACTATTACCCCATGTAGAGCAATTGCTTTAGAGTAGACATGAATGGAAATGAACAAGCATTACAAGAGTCAAAAGAACTAACTGTACTGAATAAAGCACCTACCTACTTTGATCCAGGTTTTGCCTATTAGGTTAGTATGTCGTGCTTCTTGGTGCCCACTCTAATTGCCAGTGAGATTGATGGGAATTTATAAGTCAATGTTGTGATAACTGTAAATACTCTGCCTACACAAGAGGTACAATGACCTAGGGGCTAGTATTTATAGTTAGTTGTGGTGTGGACAATTCTGCCACCCCACATCAGGGGTTCAGGGAGCTTATTCACATGCAAAGCTGTCTTAAACATCATAACAGTGAGTTGTCCTAGGTGTTGTGTTAATGTCTTCATTACAGTTCATTTTTCATATATATGCACACACACACACACACACACATAAAAAAAATATATGTATATATATATATATATATATATATATATATATATATATATATGTAGTTTAATATATATATATATATATATATATATATATATGTGTGTGTGTGTGTATAAAACATTTGTTTACTTTTTTCCATAATGGAAAACAAAGAACAACAGGAACAATCACAATAAAGTTACTTTAACAATACAATAATAGCAACTGTTCTTGTAAAATGTAATATACGGTTTAGAAATCTTACAGAATTAGCACTGTCCTATTATATAAACTTTGGGATGGCACAAGGAGACCTACAGCATTTGTTTCAAAACTGCTAACTAAAGACAAATGCAACTAGATGTAGACAAATAGAAAAGTGTTACTAACTTGAAATACTGAAAGAATAAAAGAATTTGAATACATATGCATTTCTTTTTTATGAACATTTTTATTAATTTAGCATAATTACAGTATATGCACAGAAATAAAGAAATTCAACATCACATATTGTTATACAATATTAGGAGTACATTAAATCATCAAGATAATCTTATACAATCAACACATTGAGTCTTTGTATTTCAATAGCAACATTTCAAGGCTATCCCAAACACTAAAAGTCTTAGCATGATTTATAGATCTTATTCTAATCACTTGTTTTTCAGTTTTATATAGTATTGTTAAATTTAAAAAATGTTTTCATTGTAGAGACTGTGTTTGATTCCCAATTTTTTTAATAACTTTTCTAGAAACTGACAAAAGACTCCAAAATATTTTTGTTGTTTGACTTTTACAGCTACATGAAGTGGAACATTCCTTGGTATTATTTTTTTTAATTCATTAGTATTATTGATCTAGTTAAAGAACAATTATCAGACCATAACCCCTTAAAAGCATATTTATCTCTTCAAAATATATATTTATTTATTCACAATCCATAATCATGTGTCCAATCAGCTTTTGCATCTTGCATCACCAACAAACTGAAAAAAGTAATTTACTAAACTTAGAGATTTTATAGAGAGTAACAAACATTCTATGTATATATAGTATTTCCACATAAACTCTTTCCACTATAAACTGGAAAAATCTGACTAACCGATTTAAGTAACATTTTATTTTTCTACTGAGTCACTCAATCCACTATCTTAAAAGTTACAGAATTTTGCATCAAAATTATTATTATTTATACTTAACTTAATAACTTGGACAAGCTTCCTTCATATGTCAGCTTATCTTCAATGATAGAATTCATATATTCATATAATGGGAGGAGTCTACTTCAGTAGACCGAAATATCACTTAATCAAAATTTACTTTACTGAGATAACATCACCAAAGTTTCAATAAACTGAAGCTTCACATTACTGCATTTTTACAGGGAATAGAGGCACTTGGCCAACATAGGGAAATTTGTCCTTTTCTCCACTGTAGTGCAATCCTGGAGTTGGTATATTTAGTCATGGGGTGCAGCCCCTCCCCTGGGTGGGTTTGACATATTGCAGTGTGTTTTTACATTGAAGGTTGCCAAGTGCCTCCATTCCCTGTATAAAATGCGGTAATGTGAAACTTCAGTTTATTCAAACTTTGGTGATGTCGTCTCGGTAAAGTCAGCTTCAATTAAGTGTAATTTCTGTCTACTGAAGTAGACACAATGGAACAATAGTGTTATGCTCCTCTTCACTCATATTATCTACACATTCATTTAATTTCCTATTGATGGATAGCAGTAACTGGTTAACAGATTCACCCAACTTATGATATTTCATTAAATATTCTAGTGACCTAGATTTTCCTTTTTCAAAGCAATCAGACTATAATACTATCCATTCCTTTTTAGTTAATTCATTTTAACATAATTCTGAGTTTCCTTAAATCTAGAAGTGTGTGCAATGGGAAAGCACAAAAAGTTATACTTTGATATTAATGGAGTTTTGAAAACATATTTCTTAACTGTTTTAAGAATTGCTTCCATGTATGCAGAGTCTAAAGAGTGAAATTAATTTCCTTCTAAGGTAAATGTTATTAACCAGATGAAAGGATTGTTAGATATATTTCTAATTTATCATATCTGATAAATCTATAGGAATTTAGTATAATCTGCTCCTGAATGGATTTCCATTGACTAGTGTAAGTTGTATCTATCCAGAGTATAACAGAGTTAAAATCTGCAGCAAAAGAATAAGATTCTACATCTGGGAAGCTAATACCACCATAGTTTCATAATCTTATATGATTTATATAAGTAATTCTTGCCATTTTAGGATACCATAAGAATGAAGTTAACATTTTTTCTATTTTCTTTAAAAGTTTTTTGTCGGATATTAATGCTATTGAATGCAATATATATATATATATATATATATATATATATATATATATATATATATATATATATATAAAATCTTGGGTAAGATAATCATTTTAATAAGTACTCAACTATCCCCAAAAGTAAAAATCAATTTTTTAATAAGAAGTAATGCTTCTTTATTATTTCAAAAGTATTATTAATAATCTTACATCTTGATAGATTTTTATTCCCAAATATTTTAGTTCTTTTCCTTTCCAATTATATTTATATTTATATTTAAACTTACTATCTAGTAATTGATTTAACACTAAAGTTTCAGTTTTATTATTATACAGTTTCAGAAATGATACTTGAAACTTTTTAATTCCTCATCTATTTCTTTGACTAAATAATTTAAATCTCCTATAGTTAGGAAAATATCATCTTCAAAAGCTGTATTTTAGATTGACAATCCTTGTTAATTGAGAATCCATCATTTTTTTTCATTGCTTCTTATACTATTAGCTAAGAGGTTGATAACTAATGCAAACAGTGGCGGGCACAAGGGACACCCTTGCTTAGTGCCTTTATTTAAAGTGAATACTTGAGAAAAGTAAGATCCAGTTTTAACATATGCTTTAGAGTCTCTATACAGTTTTTTAATATTCCCAATAAATTGTTCTGGAAATGCAAATGCTTCTAAAGTTTTAAACAACTAGTTCCAATCTACAGAAACAAACGTTCTTTTGATAGCTAAGCTAATAAGGGCTAATTTGTTGTTCATTTATTTTGCTAAATCTAAGGTAGTTACTACCATTTTTATATTTATCATACATAATCAATTGACTATAAATCCTGTTTGATCTTTATTAATTAATCTGCTATATCACTTAATCTTGTGGTGAAGACGGAGGTAATTATTTTATAGTCTACATTTAATAATGAAATAGGTCTATATGAGGAAACTAACTTATTATATTTTCCTTGTTTAAGTATAGCTGAGATTACAGAAAATTTCCCTAAGGGAGGAACTATTTTGTCACTCTTAATTATCCTGAAAAAATCACTCAGGAATTCTAAAATATTTAACAGAAGCAGAATATATAATTCCACTCTTAAACCATCTAACCCCGAAGCTTTACAATTTTTTTTAACTTTTTTAAAGCTTCTTTAACTTCTATTAGGGTAATAGACTTATTCAAGATAGATATTTGCTCATTAGGTTTATTAGTATTTTTTTCTTTAAATACTTGTCAGTTTTGTAATCACCAGGACTATTATTTTTATCTTTATTAAAATCTTCATGGACTTTTTTTTTAATTTTTTAAATATATTAAGCATTTCCACTATGTCTGAAGTAACCTTATTAGTCTGAGGATTTTGTATATTATTGATTTGTGCCTTTTTGATTAACATCTTACTTCTACTAGATAGTCTATGTAGATTTTTTGAAGTCATTGCATAACAGTGTAATTTTATTTTTTCTAAAGCTATCTCCACTTTATGCATTAAAACTGCTTGATATTTGGTCATTAATTTTTTAATGACTTCAGTATTATCTAATTTCTTTGTTGTTCAAACCTTGCTTTCTGTATTTCATCTTGTATTTTTAACAACTCTCTATACTACTCTTTCATTTTATTACTACTCCATCTTCCCATTCTAGCTTTAATATGCATTTAAAGAGTCCCAAATATGACTTTACAAACCTGACCATTATCATTCAAAGCTAAAACACTCTTGATCTGTTCCATAAGGTGATGTTTAAATTCTTTTCATTTCATCATATATACTGGAATGTTATAAATAATCTGTAATTTCCTTATAGCCATTAATATATTAATATTTAATGCATTTTGATCAGATAAAGGACAAGGAATAATTTTAAAACAATTCACTTTATTAAGTAAATCTCTACATGCTTAAATCCTATCAATTATAGTTTGCATCCTATGTACATAAGAGTAATGAATGAAGAACAGTGACTTCTGCTTTTACTATTAAATCTTCTAAATTATTATTAATAATACATCTGTTTAGTGTTTTAGGTGATGCCAAAATTTTAGCTTTCTTCTGTTCACTTGTATCTTCCATGCTAGATATGCAGTTAAAATACCCTGCTAAAATTAATCGTCCCTTCCAATGATGCTGTAGTAAGTTTAAGTGATGTTTAGCCACTCTTGCACCTATTCCAGTGATCCAGTAAAATTAGCTAGTGTATAGAGTTTATTATATTTAATTATTACAAATGTATACATTCCTTTGGGATCATTAATGGATTCTATGACCTTGGGCATCACAGTAGATTTTCTCCAAAGTATAGCAGTTTCTGTACTCTTTTTTGTTAAAAAAGCAGATGATAACATTTTGTAACATAAGTTATTTAAATATTGTATATCTTTATCTATCAAGTGAGTTTCTTGGAAGAATATAATGCCTCCATATTTAATTTTAAATATCTCATTAAAGATTTCCTCTTCTTGCCATTATTAAATCAATTTACCTTAATAGATAATATATTAAAACTACCCATATGGTGTATTTAAAAAAGATTTCATTTAAATGATAATATGGCACATTTTTCCACCAAATTAATTTACTTGTATATAAGACTCTAATGCATTTCTGCAACACTATCTTAACATTCCACACTTTTTAATTATTCCTTTCTACAAACTAAACTAATAAAACTCATACATAACAAAAACAGAAACAAGTCTACAAGTGTAACTGTATATATTACTAATAAAACACAACCTACTATGAATACAAAAGTTCCTAGTTTGCCCATCAGATAGAAAAACTGCTACACTATTTCTTGGCCTACCAATACCTAAAAATCCATCAAAAAATCTAGCCAAAAGCTACTGCTTTGCCATTTAAATCTATTCCCTCATTACATAAAAGTTTGATAATTCACTTCTGTTAATCATGAATATTAAATAATCATAGCCGACATTAGGCACACACAGAACCCACAGCCGCGGGTAGCCCCCAATTATCTCCCCACAAATGAGGGCCCCCAAGTAGCAGCTGTAATTTCTCCATCTCCTCTGTTTGTTCCTTGGAACCTCATGAATGTCTGTACAGCTGCAAGATGTGAATGCTTGATCACAAACCTTTTTCTTGTTTTTTTTTTTTTTTTTGATTGGACTGTAAGCTGCAGTCAATCAGGTCTGCTTCAGTGAAGCAAGAGACCTGGTTGGCTGCAGAAGAAAACATTACTTGAGTAAAGCATAGGATATGTAAATTCCAAGGGGTAAATAATATTACTGTGGGGTTTAGAGGTTTGTTCATTCTATATCTTGGGGACTGTCAGTACAAGTGTGGAGACTAGCTGGTTGAATGAAGGAAGAGCAGATATTAGTAAGTAAATTGGTGAGAACAACGGAATTGCTAGTTGGAAAATAAAATGGGTATTAAAACCAGACAACAAAATCAAATGTCAGTATGAGGTGATGATGGGGTAGTAAGTCTGTTATATTAAGGCAAAAACAAAACCAGAATAAGATGGTAACAGGCTGATGAGGTTGCTATATCAAGATAATAGTACTGCTGTCAATATTAATTCAGATGGAACACTTTAGAGTCAAAGAGTGTAGTCAGTAAGGATGGGGTTGAGGAACCACAGTGCAACAACTGCTTCAGCTGTCAATAATGAAAAGGCTTATCTGCCATAGCCAGCAGTTGCAATAGTAGTGAAAATAAGATGTGGAATGTCACTGATATGGAAAAAGCTGAGGTGCCACAGTGCAGCAGTTGTATCAACAGTACAAATAAGACATTGAATGCTGCAGATAAGGAATAAGCTTGGGTATCACAGTGCCACAATTATGTTAGTGCAAATTAAGTGCAGAATGCCACAGCTGAGGAAAAGACTCTGCTTCCAGACTGCAGCAGTTACATCAAAACTACATGTAAGGTTCAGATGCCTCATGGAGTGGTGTAAGCAAGGTTCAGGTGTAAGATCTGTCCAACAACAGTGAAAACTGACACTAGGAAGATAATGTGCTACAGGTTGCTACAGAGATTATGAAAGTAGCAGAAGAGTACTATTTCTTAATAATTACTGTAAGAGGGCAAAATGTTTGGTGATAGGCGCTGTAAAACAGCACTGCAAAGCAGGTAAAACAAGGCAGTATTGTAATGAGAAAACTGTGTGGTACTGCCATAGCGGTCTTTAGGCATCAGCGGAACCTGCGGCCGCAGGTAGCCCCCTATTATCTCCCCATAAATAAGAACCCCCAAGCTGCAGGGTTCTCTGTCTTCTCCATTTGTTCCTCAGAACCTCTTAGATGTCCACACAGCTGCAAGGCATCACTTCGCAATCGCAAATGTTTACCTTTTTTTTTTTTGATTGGTCTGTAAGCTGCAGTCAGATCAGGTCCTCAGGAGGTCATCAGAAGTTCTGATGAAGTCCCTTTGAAAGGTTGGGACGAAAGCACTTAACTTTGTACAATAAAGTGGATTTCCAGATTCCTTTGGTAGTTCTTCATTTATACGTGAGTCATTCAAGTCTGCTCCAGTGAACCAAGGGACCTGATTGGCTGCAGCATAAAATGTCACAGAAGACTACAAGTTACTTGACTGGAATCACAAATCTTTAGGTTTTATGTTTGGATATGTCTACATGGGTGTGTGTGTGTGTGTGTGTGTGTGTGTGTGTGTGTGTGTGTGTGTGTGTGTGTGTGTGTGTGTGTGTGTGTGTGTGTGTGTGTGTGTGTACCTGAGTGTTTGTGAGAGAGACAACTCTAGGATATATGACATTTTGCCTTCTCCAGTAAAGCTATCTATCAAACACAACTTGTTTCATCTTAATGATGGGGGGGGGGGCTCCAACACTCAGCATGCAAAATGAAATTAAGCAAGACTCAGTGAAGTGTTTTTTACATTTCAAGCCCAATTGAATGGTGTGCAACAAAATGTATGACATCTGGGGGTACTAGATATAAAACTATCAATACTGTACTAATGCACAAAAACATAACTCTCTGTTTTTAATTTGCCCAAGTCTTTTGGGTTTCTAATACCATGATGGAAATGGACCCCATTCCTAAGTCAAAGAACTATTAAAGTTCATGAAATTAATATTGTTTCAATCTTTAATGTCAGCCAGGAGTGTTCTTTGCAGCACCTGCAATGTGCCCAGTAATGACTCCTTCTGCAATTTGTGCAGAGTTACTTGTATTGGTAATATATCTAAATAAGACTGCAGATTCTGTTTTTATGAGACCTGTTACTCCCACTACTATTGGATAGCTTTCTTCCACATTGCTCTCATTTCTGCCTGCAAATCCTGACATTTTATGACTTTGTGTCTCTCTATATGCAAGACACTGTAGTCAATGGGTGCAGCAATTTCAATGATCAATGCTACTTTTGTCTTCTTTTCATGTACCACTACATCTGGTTTTCTCGCATCTGTGTTTTGAACTGTTGGTAATGGGTGATCCCATGTGATGTAGACTTCATCATTTTCTATGATGCTTTGTGGCTCATGTTTCCAGTGTTTTTCAGCCACTTCAGTACAGTAATATTCACACAATCCCCAGTGTAACAGTCTTGCCCCATTATTATGCCTTTCAATATACAGTCCTTCTACCATTAATATATTACAACCAACAAGGTGTGCAACTGTTTCCAGTTCTGTTTTACAAAACCTACATCTGTCTGTTTCTTCCATATGTTCAATGGACTTTCTAAACCAATGTGTATGTAGCCCATTATCTTGGGCCACCAATATTAACTTTTAATCTTTTGGTTTGAATTCTCCTCTCCTTAACCATTCATGCATTCAGTCCTGATTAACATGAGGTTCTTACAAGAGTTTTCTATACTTGCAACTATATTTATGCATTTTCCACATTTCTTGCCTTCTCATCTGATCCTTCACCTTATATTCTTTCTTTTGTTTTTTTGGCACATTCAGTTGCTGCCTGATTTTTATCTACTTCTGGTTTGATTTCCATTCCCGCTTGACGCCGATATGTTTTTGCTAGACTAAGCAGGGAAGTCATCTTAGATTTATTCTCCTCATCTTTCAAAACTTTCACTATTTTTGGGTCTTGTCAGGTCAGCAGATACGTGTGTGCACTCCCACGATTGCAGATCTATATATGTAATCAATTTCAAGGAGGCCCATACCTCTTTCAGAACGGTGAATATATAATCTTGGTATACAGTGATTTTTATAAATCATTTGATGAGCATGAAGCATCCTTTTTGTTTTCCTATTTAATCTATCCAACATCTTTTGGTGCCAATCAATCATTCCAAAACTTTAAGTTACGACAGGAAAAGCAAATTGGTTTACGGCTTGAATTTTTTTCCTATATGCCAATGCTGTTTTCAAAATTAAGTCTTCTAAAATATTTCTTACTAAGTTTTATTCAGATTTGTTCATGTTTTATTGTTGATCCTTCATCAATTCCCAAATATTTATACCCTCCCTCTTGCTCAAGTTCTTTTATATCACATTTTTCTCCCAAACTGAGGTTTTCTTGGTGCTGCAGTTTTCCTGTTTTAAAAGTTGCTTTTGCACATTTATCAAGACCAAATAACAATCTTATATCATCTGAAAAAGTTTTGACTACTTGCAGTTGTGCTTTCAGTTCCTCATCTGATGAGCTATACAGTTTTAAAACATAGATAAAGAGAAGATGAGAAGTATTTACACTTTGTTGTTTTCTAGGAGCCAAATTACAGCCATGGCCTAATCTGATAAGTAGAGACAGGGTAATGGGTTAAGGGCAACACAGAATAGCAGTGGTGACAGGGAGTCACCTTGGAATATCCCCCTTTGAATTTTTATCACTGGAATAATAATTTGTACTTTATCATGGCTTAATTGCAAAGTGGTCTGCCCCTGTTTCATGGTCACTGTAATGTAATTAATCAGTGTAGGGTGTATCTTATATATTTTTAAGCACTCTTTTACCCATGAATGTGGGATATTGTCAAATGCTTTTTTTTGTAGTCAAGCCATGCCATACATAGAGTCTTCCCTTTTTTACAGTTTTCCACTATGACTTTATTTAACAACAAATGATCTTTTGTGCCATATGATTTTCTTTTATTGCCCTTTTGTTCTATTGCACGTATTGAGTTTTCTTCTAAATAACTAGAAACTCTATCGGCATCAGTTCCAGTGTATAGTTTGTACATCGTCAGAAGGCAAGTTATTGGTCTATAATTTTTAGGGTAGCTTGCAGGTTCACTCTTAAGTAGGAGCATTGTTTTTTTCTGTTGTTAAACAGGCTGGTGTCTGTTTGGCGTGTCCATATAAATATTTCTTACTTATGGCTAAATCTTTTTGCAAAGATGTTAATACTTTTAACCAGAAGTTAGGTACTGCATCTGGGACTGGGGTTTTCCAGTTAGAGGCTGTCTGAGCAATTAGTTCCATGTAAGGGAAGTTAACAGACAGAACAGGTATATGCATTTAGCAACTGTACAGAAAAAACATTTTTTCTAGTGGTTGTAGTTCCTTTCCTCTTCACTTAGAAATCTGATGCAAGGAATAAAACAATGAGAGACAAAGTCCATAATCAGGGTGCCTTTTATTTATTGCATTATTTACTTAAAACAGGTGTAATACATGACTTTTTGCATTTTTGAAGAAGCAGTTGAGGAACCTTTGTGGTCTCTTCAATTGCTGGTGTTTGGAAGGGTACATACCAAAAGGGGCATTGTACTCAATTATTGGCCTGATGAGGGAAGAGTACAGTGAGGTTATAACTTTTTTTTTTTCTGGAGGCAATGCCCTTACTTATGAGATGAGCGATATACAATGGCCTTCTTCCCACTGTGGAGACATGGTTGTCAAAGCTAATGTTGCTGTCAACCAGTGTACCCAAGTCTCTAACTACTGAGTGCATACTTAAGGTGTAGCTATTGATGTAGTAGTTAGCAGGAACATCGCTCGTACCAAAAGGGATGATAATACATTTTTTGCAATATGTTTAAGGCCATGACTTTGGCACCAATCATTTGTTTGTGTAAGACCCTCTTGTAGGATGTTGACATCATATGGAGATTCTATGATCACTTCCAGTATGCAGTCATCAGCAAACTTTGTCAGCCACAGACCTTTAGTTTTTGCTTGTACTTCAAAGAAATAGATTCCAAACAGTAGAGGTCCCAGGACTGACCCCTGTGGAAAACCACTGGTAACAGGTCTGCTGTTGGAGGTGGAGTCCCCTATTTTGACTATATGGGTTCAATCAGTGAGCCAGTTCGCGACCCATCTAATGACATAAGGGTTGATACCTAGCTGGGTGAGTTTGTCAATGATGCCTGAGTGAGGGATAGTGTCAAATGCCTTGGTTAAGTCTAGGTAGGCTGTATGCACAGATTTCCCCTCGTCCAAGGCCATGGTGGCTGTCTCAAAGAAGTCTACCAGGTTTAACAGGCATGATCTCCCTTTGAAAAATCCAATCTGAGTGGGGCAAAAATTACCTATATCTTTGTTGATAAGTTCCATGATGATTAGCTCCATGGCCTTGCAGATAAGGCTAGTCAGGCTAATAAGTTTATAGTTCCCAGGGTCAGTGGAAGCACCACCTTTGTGCAAGGGGATAACGGTGACCATTTTCCATTTGGCTGAGATGAAGCTGACACTTAGACTATGATTAAAAAGAGTACCCAATGGTGTTGCTAATTCTTGTTGAACACCATGTAGGATTCAGCCTGGGATGTTATCAGGTCCCAGAGATGCTATGTTTTTGGCCTTACAGAGGGCATTTACAATCTGATCATTAGAGATACAAGGTAGGGGACAAGTGGTAGGGATGTCATGGGGTATGTCTGGCAGGGACAGTATAGTGAAGTTTTCACAGAACCTGTCAGCCAACAGGTTAACTACGTCCACAGGCTCAGTATATGCGGTATCATTAACTACCAGTTTGGCACAAATTTGGGCCTTTCCTTTAAGGCTACGTATGTAACTAAAGAATGCCTTATGGTTCTCCTTTGTTGAGGAAGCTATTAGGGTTATGGATTGAGATGTGTCTTGTAATCCCTTTTTTCAAATAAGTTTAATTTTAAATAAATAAAAAAAATGCACCTTCCAATATTTTGTGGGAGCATGAGAGGGAAGCCTATTGTTGGGTGCCTCAAAGCTTTAACTACAAACCTAAAAACTTGAAATGTTGCTAGCTAACATTAGTTCATGTAAGGATAATGTAAAGTGTATCACTTAGACAGTGCCTTGTACATGAGCCTGAGCCCTTACACATTTACTACTCCCTACCTGCACAAAAATGACTTATGGAAATGAAAATGGCTTGTACTACTAGGATATAGAAGCCAAATACAAAAACCCTGTGTTTTTGTGACAGGATACCAACATTTTGCTTATACTTTGTCCTGTCAAAAATCTTGTTATGAGGCCAGGACAGAAGCACAGTAATCACCATTGCTCTCTCTTATGTGTTTGTTTGGGGTTAAGTCTGTTTTCCTCAGGCTCAGTAATCCCCACAGTTTTCTTTCGTATTTCTTTGGGTTTGTTTGGGTTTGAATCTGTCTGCCTCAGGCTCAGTAATCTCCATGGCTTTCCATTGTATGTTTTGTGTGTCTGTAGTCTTTTCTATGTCTGTCCCATGGCTGTCTTGTGTGCCTCTGCAGTGTGACTGCTCTGCATGTCATCAACTGTCTGTCTTGTGTGATGGTGTCAGTTTATCTAATGCTGCTTGTGTGTTTCAGTATTGCCATAGTGTTGGCATCATCTTGTGTTTGGGACTCTGTGTGTGGTGTCTCAGTTCTGTCTTGTGGTAGTGCTGCCTTTGTCTTGTGTGGGTCTCTGTTCAGTCTTGCGGTAGTTTTGTCCTGGTCTTGTTTGTCTCTGCCCTCTGTGGGTGGGTGCCTCTGTCCTGTATATGGGAGTCTGTGTGGTTGTTCAGTCTTGCTGTAGTGGTGTTTTTATTATGTCTGTGTCTGTCCTGTGTGCAAGAGTCTCTGTATCTGTTTGTCCTGTCTGCCTCTGTTTAGTCTTGCTATAATGCTGTCTTTATCTTGTGTAGGTGTCTGTCCTGTGAGTGTGAGTCTATATGGGTGTTAATGATCAGTCTTGCTGTAGTGCTGTCTTTCTAATGAGTGTATGTCTCTCTTTTCTGCCTCTGTCTTGTGTGAGGGAGTCTGCGTGGCTGTCTCTGTTCAGCCTTGCTGTATTGCTGTCTTTGCCTTGTGTGTCTGTGTTGTGTGGGGGAGGTGGTGTGGGTGTCTTTGTGTACCTCTCTGGGACTGATTACCTTGATGCAGTACAGAGGCTTGGCGTAATGTAACAATATTGCTACTAAATGCCAGTCAGTCATAGCTCTCAATCTCTTGGCACAAAAAATCTGGACAAAGCCAAAGATAATAGGGGGGACAGCCCCAAAAATCAAGACAAATTTTAAATATTCCTCTTAAAAACTTAAACAGTTGCTAGAATAAAAGGTCTTGTGTTACTATGCATTTTCTGAAGGATATGAAGTCTGAAACTCAAATGCCTCTCATTAGATACTGAAGTCATCCCTGAATGATTTGTCACAAACAAGCCAGAAAACAACAAATTTTGAGGAACAGACCAGAAATAAGTAAAATCTGGACATTCTGTGAAAATCTGAGCAGTTGAGTCTGCAGTCAGTGTGCGTGAACCTCTGAGTGGCTACCTTGCTGTGGTACAAGGGGCTTGTCATAATGTAACATTGGTGCTAAATGCCAGTCAGCGTTCTTACCCTGGCACATCAATTCTTAAAAGAGTACAACAGGTTTCTCTAATGTATTCCTCAACTTCACGGCCCTTTTCCTCCCTATTTACATAGTCCTCTGTAAAGCAACAACAATAAAGCATTTACAATTTTTATAATTCCCCTTACTTCTGTAACAGAAGCCTACATTCTCATACTGTGATGGTTTCACTTACAAAATGATTCTCTCATGTTTGAATAAAGCTTGCTGGAGTCGCCCAATTACTGACATCATCGAGGCCAGGCAGTGCAGGTACTTTTTTTTTTTTTTTAATCAGTTCCCCCTCCCCAAAGTGACATCACCACAGCCGTCATCTGATTCTAACTAAAATAATAAGACCCACCCATTCTGTGATGTCATGGCTCCCTTGTCATTCCCCCAGCCTGAGTGCTGTTCATTTTATTCAGTAGTAGTGTAGTAACTCCAATGTTTGGAAACACAGAAATTTGGTATGCATACTTGTACATTCTGCACGGCAAATGATGTTTAGGTGGTGTATCGCTTGCATACTTCTCTGTTGTATTTGCACCAGATACTGCTAGTGTGCAGTGCGGGAATAGAAAGATTAAAACATTACCCTGGTATCAGAGGTGGCAGTGCAACATATTCATAGTGACTTAACATGAGAGTAGCTCTAAGCAAGCAGCATATGAAACCTGAACAGGCACCTAGAATTATTCAGTGCAGCTTCCACACCTTAAGTCTGAAAATGAATTCAAATACTCACATGAACAGGAGTAGCTGCATATTGATGGCTAAAGGTGTATGGACATGTGGTTACTACACTGCAAAACTGGTATGTAATGGTGGAGATATTTGGAAGGCATGAGCAAACACATCAGTATATTAAAGCCATAGCACCAATTGAACTGGAGGCTGGTAAATAGATTTAGTAAGGGATTTTGTCCATGCACAAATATTTCAACAGTGATTCTTTGCAGTGGCATCCATTATCTGATTCAAGGTAAGTTAACCTTGATGTCCTTTATTTAAAAAAAAAAAAATCAATAAAAATTTTACTTTGTTATAAGTGACTTCTGGACACAAGAAAAAGGAAGGGGAAAATATAGCAATGTCGTTTGTATGTACAAAGACAAATCCAGGGACACTGCAAAAGGTTTTTTTTTGCAAACCAACCAGTGGAGTAAAAACATATGAAGGCAAACGCTGCATACCAACACACTTTGCACATGTAAATCTCAATTTTTTTAACAAGGTGGAAGCATGAAGTGATACCTTAACACTTACATTAATAAATATCTAAACTGGTTAATAGTATAAATGTTTTATTCTTTAGGTCCTTGGTGCAAGACCTTACTGGATGTAATTGCAGTCAAGTAAGGCCATGGCTATAGTGCAGCAAAAAAATGTCCCCTCTAACAAAGGAAATGCTAGAGCAAAGATTAAATTACATGAGTCAAACACCCTGCTGAGATCTGCCAAACAATGGAATTACCAGGTCAAATTGCCCTCAGGACTTTGACAGCTAGGGAAGGTAAGTGTTATGGGGGAGGGGAGAAGTAAATGGACTGGAATTCATTGTCTCACAAATTAGTGCCATTTAAACTAAATTAGAAAAAAGGGCAGCAGTAAACAGCACTTTGAGTGTATTCTGTGGCATTTGCACTGTTTCTGTTTTAAGTAGTCATCCAGCAGCAGGGAATGTTACTTACACTGTTCTGTTTTACTCAGTACTTTGTACGCATGCAACATCTATGAAATGACAGGAACTTTCGGCAAACGGAGGCCTGCATGATGTAACATTTTTGAGCCAAACAATGATTTCTGGATATTGGATGGCAACCTGATTTATCCAAACCACGTCAATATGCCAGCCTCCAGGTGGTCAGAGTCTGGAATTACATATAAAAATATTTAAAATCCTGTAAATAATCCCAGAGTGCTGTTAAAGTGTAGGAAACATCATGCCATGATGTTTTAAACATGTTTTTTGAGTCTGTGGGTGCAGTACTCCTTTAATGATTTCAATGCAGTAATGCTATAGTGATTGTTAAATGGTGCTGGATGAGCTTGAAAGGGAAAGGGGTATGATGGCAATGTGGTCACACTTTATATTCTCATGAGTAGGGCCCACAACTTGATACTTGCTAGGGGCCCCCAAAATGCTAGCACCGGCCCTGTAAATAATCCAAAAACTAGCATACTATATATCTATTTATCTGACAGTAGTATAAATTATCCATTAAATATTTCTAAATTGTTTGTTCATTCAACATTATTATAACAAATCTCTAAATAAATAAGTAGAACAGAGTGGGACCTGAAGAGATAAGGATATTGTAAACTTACAGGTGACAGCTAATCATATCTTAATATTGTACACAAGAAAATCAATGTACATATACATATGTCATACTAAAAGATATATGCATATTTTATACATCTAACAAAAGCTCTGAATTGATTTGAAAACTGCAAGTGTCTATATCTTAAAATTAACTCTCTTAATATGATTACTATCAAAATATTTGAAAATCCTTTAGATTATTAAACTTAATCATAAAAATATGTATATTACTGAAGTCAAAGTGCTATTTCTATTGAGTCAAAAAATTGTAGTCTATATTGGATTTGAAAAGTTACAATGTACTTAATGCAAATCACATTCTTCCTCCCTGGGTTCAAACATGTTGAAATATTTACTTTACTTTCTATCAAAATAAATGTACTGATGCAGCAATATAATACTCAAAGCTTAGCTGTGATTTATGAAATTAGTTATTTTAGGTAGTCTTAGTGAATCTAACAACATGCAGTATAGAAAAAGCTTCAAAGTTCACACGACCCAGTTTAAAATTTCAGCTTTCATGATATTTTCAAATATTTTATAAGATTTTCTATGTAAGTTATATGAGATCTTGTACATTCACATTTCTGTCACATGCAGGCATATGTAATACATATCTTTCTTAAAAGAGGTTTGTTATTTAAAATTATTTTTCTGCCTTAATTGCCCAGTAATATTCTACCTTATTCTATATACTGTAACTTGTATTTCTAAAATCTCACATCAAAGAGCTATTTAATCA
This sequence comes from Protopterus annectens, assembly GCF_019279795.1. Classification (NCBI taxonomy): domain Eukaryota; kingdom Metazoa; phylum Chordata; order Ceratodontiformes; family Protopteridae; genus Protopterus; species Protopterus annectens. Next base: position 600,536,251 of record NC_056739.1, on the reverse strand, counting down.
TCACTTATTTGTTAGAGACTACAGTGTGTGTATTTATTCCTTAACTTACTGATACTGCTGTTTTATTAATTTTACATAGCAGATATTTCATTCCTTGTGTATCTGCATATTATTCATATGTTTACTCTTCTTATTAATTGCTTGTTTAATTTCAGCCATTGTGAATTGTTGTTCTAAACTAAGCTTCACATCCTGACATTAGAATTTAATTACAGCATGTGAAAATGACAACTCACAGCACATCGCAGTTATTAATTTCCTCTGTAAGTTTTTCATTCTTCTTAATTATTTTAAACTGTTTAAATCAGTAACAAACACCTAGCTGTACTTCTTTCCACTAATATGTACAGTTAGAGTTAATAATGCAGTATAAGCTATTAACATTCAGCAAAATGTCAGCAAATCAGCAACAGCTCAATTTAAAACATTTCTATTGCTTTTTCTTTACCAATTCTTCACTTCTATACAAATATTTAAAAATGTTATTTTGAGTAGATTTCTCACATGTATACTTGAAAAAAAGAAAGAAAGTTCTTTTCTGCTTTGCAGACATTTTTGATAAACTTTGACATAGATGTTCTCCAAAACAACCTCAAGGAGAAGGCAGGAAGCAAGGCAAGCAAGAATCAAGCATTTTCACAAACCTGAAACATTCTTTTTTCTCAAGCTTTTCTAAATGTTAATTGTTTCATAAACAACCTGTGAAAGGAACGTGTTACACAGGAACAAAGAAAACAAAATCAAAAGCACTTTAACTCTTCTAATTAGCATATTGCTTAATCTGGCATTCAGCTAACCCAGCAATGCAAATACTAAACATAGTTAAACAAATAAAATAAAATTCTTATTTTATATAGTCTTAAAGTTATAAATTCTATTGCTTATCATTTAATAACATTCTCTTACAGGAAGTATTTGTTTAACATTTAGAAATACATTTGTAAGTTTAGTTAAATGAAATATATTAAGTATTTCAATGTAAATATAGTAAAACAGTAAAACTAACCATTTATCTTCCTTATCATGAAAAAAAAAAGTTTTAGTGTAAAATATAAATACATACTTACATATGTTTTGAAGCTTAAAGTCCAATACAAACCTTTTGCTTAATAGGTTAAGCTATTGTTTCAAAAAATAAAACTTCTGCAATTAGAAAATAAAAGTAAGCTTTTTAATTTTAGAAGTTTTTCAGGAATTCAGCTAACTCTGTCTCTTGATGGATATACGGCTCCAATGTATTTATTCATTGCTATTAAGGATTTTATTTTTGTTAACAAAAGTGGATATGTCAACAATTTTAGATCCTTTACAAAGATAATTTGATCTATGCAGGAAACACCAAAGTGGCATTATTATTATTATTATTATTATTATTATCATTATTATTATTATTATTATTATTATTTAGTTCTTTAATCAGTGGTAAGCAGGATTTTCTTTTACTCATTACTTTACTGGAATAATCACTGTCAAATGTGACATATTCACCTATTTTAATAGGTGGGATGGACAATGCTGTTTTTTTAACATTTGATCTTTTTCAAAGCTGAACATAAACTTAACTATAATTGAACATGGTGGTGAGTTTTCCTTCTTTGAATGTGCTCTCAGAAATGTATGTGCCCTTTCAATTCCAAAAAATAAAGTTTCAGGTTGATTTAATGTTTACGTAGCCAGGTTGTTAAGATGTTTATTATATTGTCTCCCTCATATTTTCAGGTGTACCATAAATTCTAATGTTATTTCACCTCACTCTATTTTCTAAACCATCAACTTTATCTGTGAACCAGTTAATTCATTTTATAAGAAATTTAGTCTGAGACTCACCCTCATTTATTCTCCCTTCATGATCATTTAAAGCTTCTTCCAAACTACTGATTTTGTGTACTTTGTTGTTTCATAAAAAAGTCTAAATATTCTATCTTCTTTTTGGACTACCATTTAAAAGTTTCTATGTTGGTATCCATTTTGTCCATTTTAAGTAATACATTCTACATACCTGATATTAGTGACTGGATGTCTTTTTTAACACAAGAATCCTGAGTACCATTACTTGAGTGTCTCATTTTGAAGTCTCTTCTCTCTTAACCAACCAGTTGAAATTCTGACAAGAAAATTATAGTCTTTAAAGAACTTGAAGCTATAAATCTTTTCTCTATTCTTTTAAACAAAAAAAATCTTATTAAATGATTACTTATGACACAGGTATGCAGTGGTGGTGCTGCCGTAGCATTGTCGCCTCACAGTAAGACGTTGTCCTGTTCGATTCTCAGCTAGAGCGTCTTCTGTGTGGAGACATGCGTGAATGGGCGTACCTTCGTTGAAGGTTGTGTGTCAGGGCCGGCAACTCGGCACGTAAAAATCTACTGCCAATCATTAGTGGACCAGAGTTCCTCTGTGGTGACCCCTAACCAGGAAAAGCCAAAAACACAACAACTTATGACACAGGCAATCTTATATTTGTATAAATGAAAAACAAACCACATTAATACAATTTAAGTTGCAAACATTATGCATGACAGACCCCATTGAGACAGCTGTAGTTGCAAACATTATACAGCACTTAAGTATTATATAGCCCATTCAAATTCTGCCTTCTTTTAAACCTTGTTCCTGCTCTGAATATAATATTCCCATAATTCCCATTTTTCCTATGTAGTTTGCTCCTTCCCTTTTCTAAAGATCTCAATTCCAGTTGCTTTATTTCTATTACTATATTCACTACTTCTAGCAAAGTTGATTTAGACTTTAATTTCCATTTTCTAGTAATTTTTTTGGCAGTCACCATAATTAGACTCAGCAAGGCATTAATATGTCCAGGCAACTACTATTCTGTATCATAGCTCAAAAAGATCATTTTCTTAGTTACACCAGATTGCTCACCCAGTATCTCTGACAAAGCCACCTGCATGGAATCTTTAAAGTCTGCCAACTCATTGCACTCCCAGAAAATATGTTCCCACTTATCTCTTTCTTCCTCATCACACCTCCAGCATTTGCTATCTACCTGAGGAAAAATTCTTTGGAGTCTCCTTGTATAAAAATACCTATGGAAACACATCCAAACAAAGATCCTAAATCTTCTAGATGCTGCATATTTGGAAGATATACATATATCATCCAATTGTCTCTTTGTGAATTGCTTATCCAGTCTCTCTTCCCAATCCTCTCTAAGCTCCTCTGATTGATTCTTATAATTGTCATGCAATATTTTATATTCTCTACTAATTATTCCTTTTTAACTGCAGTGTCTGCTCTAGATTCTATTCAAAATTCTACCAGTCTTTTGTTTAGGACCCTCCGAATTCTTCCTCTTTGCCTACACTCTGATATCAATCTTTGATAGAGAAGACAATCTCTAACCTGCAGTCCAAATAAATACTTGGCATATTACCATTCTGTAATCTTTCTCATTATTTGCCCCAATACTTTTGATCATTTGCCAGTTTTCTCCAATAAATTCCAGCCCCCTCTTGCTTATTGACTGTATTCCTAATTGCAGTCATCCCTATTGGCAGAATCTCTTTTCTCCATTCCGTTGCTGGCTTAGTTTTTAAAATACTTTCTGCTCCTTTATGAATATAATATTTTGTAGGATTACTGTCATTCTTCTTAAGGGACTGCATCCAAAATCCCAGTCTCTCCTTGTTTCTTGAGCTTCTCCCCCCTGTATCATCATCACCATCCCTTTCCACTTTAAATTATACTTTTCTGCTTGTGCTATGTATGACAGCCCTAACCATGTTGTTCTAAAATACACCTTCAAATTAGATAATCCTAGTCTGCCTTGTTCTAGTGGAAGAATCAACGTATCCCACTTGACTCTTGCAATCTTCCCCTCCCAGATAAAATAGTTCAGCTCTTTTTTAATTTCTATCCACAACTTTTCCTCTGGTTGATAAAAAATATGCATGATCTGTGTAAAACTAAAGGGACTAAAAACATTTTAACTACTTGTGTCTTACTATCTATATAGCAAGGCTTCCAGTTTCTCAGTTTCTGTATTATTTTTTCTGTTTCATCTCCTCCCACATATCCTTAGCTGCCATAATGGAGTAATTTTTAATCCATACTCCTAAATACTTCATTTTATCATGTCCTCATAAATATCGATATTGCTGGACCAATTCATGTGTGGGTGAATAATTTACTGCTATTGCCTTTTTTTAGTTTCATTAATTTTATATCCCAAAAAGATTTGAAACTGTCTTAAAATGTTCCACAACACTGTAATGTCCCTTTCTGGTTTTCTCAGGTATAAAATAATTTCATCTGCAAATACAACCAGCTTTTCTTGACTACATACCAATTATATCCTTGAATTTCTGAGTCCCTTATTTTTCTTTGCCAGTGGTTGTAGATATAATGCAAACAACAAAGGGGAAAGAGGACATCCCTGCCTAGTTCCTCTACTCAAGCAGAAATTATCAGAAAGGACCTCACCCAGTTTAATTTTTGCCTCTGATCCCTCATATATTCTCCTAATCAACCCAATAATTTTATCAGGGAAAACTACTTGCATCAAGACCTGCAAACAACAGTGGTATTGTCTTACATTCTGCTTCCCTCTGGATCATCAGTGTTCTGCTATTATCAGATGTTTGCCTCCCCTTCACAAAACCACATTGATCCATATCTATCAATTTTGATATCACATGTGCCATTTTTTTACCCATTATAGACATAAACACTTTATAATCATGGTTTAGTATTGTAATGGGCTTCTATGAAGCTGGATCCAATAGAGCTTTATCCTCTATAGGTACTACACCTACCACTGCTTTCTTCCAGGATGTTGGTACTTCCCCTCCTCTTAAAATGCTGTTAAACAAAATCTGCCAGATTTTTATCAGTTTATTCTCGCATAGCTTCCAAAGGAATACTATCAATTCCTGGGGACTTTCCTGTAGATTGGTTGTACATCACCATTTTTATCTCATCTCCTCCTATCCTGTTAGTAATTGAGCCTCTTCTACCTCTAACTGTGGCATATTTAATTCTTCCATAAATATTTCAATTTGCATCTTTTCTGATTTCCATATTTATCTGCTCTATACAGACTTTCATAACATTTCTGAAATATTTCCAGTACTTCTACAGGATCTTGATCATTGTGCTAAAACTTTTTGTGCTCTAGAACTAATATCAAAAAACAGTTGTTTGACAGCAATCTTTCTAAACTCATGCATATTATTGAGACAGTCCCTTATTTTCTGTTTAGAATTCTGCAGTTGCTCCTCTTCTTTTTCTTTTTTTTTTCTTCTTTAAAAAAAAATGGCGGTGCCCTGCATGGCTGCAGGTACTCTGGCTCACAAATGCACTACTCACTGTAGCTCTTTTTCTGCAGTGGATTTACTTGGACTAAAGTTTTACTGAATTTTCAAATGTGGGAAGGTGTTATGATCATTTTGCTTTGCTGAATATTCTGGAATCTGGCTCGCAGTGCGAGTTGTTTGCAGGGCTGATGCCTGCAGGCCCTGTAAGGCCTGAATCACTGAAAGAACTGGGAATACTGATGAAGACTCATCCAGAAGGCTGGTGCTGCTTTGTCTCTCAAATAAACAAAAATCAATGGAGAAAGCATAAGAGATGTGACAAACCTAGGAAAAGGGGCAACAGAGCTGGTATCAGTGTCAGATTAAGAAAAGCTCCTCTAAGGCCTGCAATTCCTTCTATGCTGCTGGCTAATGTAAGATCTCTGGATAACAAAATGGAATCTTATCAAGCTAGACTTTAACACAAACAGTAAGGTAAGGAACATCTGTAGTATTATATTCACTGAGACTTGGCTGAATTCAAATGTCAGTGACTAAGCTGTTGGGATACACAAATTCTCCTTATTCAGAGCAGACAGGTTACAGGCTCTCAGTGGAAAAACTAAAGGTGGGGGAGTCTGTATATATATCAACAACAGCTGGTGTGTAAACAATGATGTCATTACTAGCCATTGCTCAGCTGACATTGAATACCTTACAATTAAATGAGGTCCATTCTCCTTGCCCAGGGAGTTTTCAACTATCTTTACAACTGCAGTTTACATACCTCCGCGTGCAAACACTAATGAAGCACTTGACAGCCTGTACCAGTTAGCCTGTGATCTGAAAAACAAGAACCTGGAATGTGTCAACATTTTAGCTGGGCATTTCAATCAGGCTAAACTGAAACCTGTGTTACCAAACTACCAGCAATATGTAAACTTCTCTACAAGAGGTGAAAACACACTTGATCAAATGTACTCAAATATCAAACAGGCATTCAAAAGAATTTCCCCACCCCCATCTGGGTAGCTCAGATCACATTTCCATCCTGCTTATCCCCGCCTACAAACCTATGCTAGTAAGAGAAAAAAACTTTCAAGAAGCAAATAAGGATCTGGCCTGAAACAGCTGTCTCAGCTCTGCAAGACTGCTTTGAATGCACTGAGTGGAATCTATTTAAAGAAGCTGCCACCACAAATCTATGTATTAATTTGGATGAGTATACTGAAACGGTTGTGGGATACATCAAAAAATATGTCGAAGATGTCACCACCCTTAAAGCTGTAACCATCAGAGCCAACCAAAAACCCTGGCTCGCCAGTGAGGTATACGGATTACTGAGAGCGCGCAATTCTGCCTTTAAGGCTGGAGACAGAGATGCTTTGAAAAAGGCCAAGGCCAACTTGAACAAAGGTGTGAGAGTAGCAAAACAGGCCTACAGTCTGAAAATACAGAGACACCTCATTGACCAGAAAGATCCCAAGCAGCTGTGGAGAGCGATCCAAAACATCATAGACTATAAGCCACCATCCACATGTTGTAATGATAACCCAGACTTTTTATACAAGCTAAATATCTACTTCAGTAGATTCGAGGAATCAAATAGAACCATACCAAAGATACTGCCGACCAACGCAGATGGCACATCACTATGCCTCAACTTGGAAGAGGTACGCAGGAACCTATGTAGGGTTCACCCAAGCAAAGCATCTGGTCCAGATATGATCCCAGGGAGGCTACTTAAAAACTGTGCTGATCAGCTGGCACCAGTCTTCACAGACATTTTCAATATATCTCTCAGCCAGGAAAAAGTGTCCAAATGCTTCAAGACCACCGACATTATCCCTCTGCCCAGGAAACCATCTCCAGCATCATTAAATGATTATCAGCCAAATGCACTTACCTCAGTAGTGATGAAGGGTTTCGAAAAAATGGTCAAGGATCACATAACATCCTGCCTACTTGCTGCATTTGATCCTTTTCAATTTGCATATAGGCCAAATCGTTGTACTGCAGATGCCATAGCCTTAACACTTCATCACACCTTAGACCACCTGGAAAATAAGGACTGTTATGTACGTATGCTGTTCGTAGACTTCAGCTCTGCCTTCAATACAGTAATTCCACAACAACTGCTGTCTAAGCTGAGTAATCTAGGCATAGAAAACAAAATATGCAACTGAATCCTCGACTTCCTGACTGAAAGGCCAGAAATAGTTTGAGCTGGAAAACATCACTCAAACAGCATCACCCTAAACACCGGGGTCCCACAAGGTTGTATACTCAGTCCACTTCTTTTCACAATTCTAACACCTGACTGCACAGCTAAGCATCATTCAAACAGAATGATCAAATTTGCAGATGACACCACAGTAATCGGCCTTATCAAGAAGGAAGATGAGGGAGCCTACAGGGACGAGGAGACCCAACTCATTTATTGGTGCAATGAGAACAACTTAGCACTAAATGTTGGGAAAACCAAGGAAATCATCATCGATTTTAGGAAGGTAAATAAGCCACACACCCATATCATCATCAATGGTGCCAAAGGGGAGAGAGTTAACAGCACCAAATTCCTACTGATACATATCTCACAAGACCTCAGTTGGGCCACAAACACTTCCTATCTTATAAAGAGAGCCCAACAACATCTCCACTTCCTTAGGAGATTTCATAGAGCTAACCTCCCCCCACAGGTCCTATTTACCTTCTACAGAGCCCCATTTGAAAGCGTACTGACAAACATCATTGTCTTGTATGGAAATTGCTCTCAAGCCGATCGGAAGGCACTGGATAAGATCATTAAGCAAGCCACAAAAATCATTGGCTCCAACCTTCAGTCCCTACAGGACATATATTCAAAAAGATGCTATGGCAGAGTCTGAAAACTACTGAGGGATATACATCATCCGGCCTATGGATTGTTCAAACTCCTGCCAACAAGGAGGCGCTACAGAAGCATTAGATGCAGGACATCCAGATTCCATAACAGCTTCTTCCCACATGCTATCAGACTGCTGAACAACAAACCCATAACCTAACCTGCTAAAATGGGTAAACAAACATTATTTATGTGCAATATGTCATTGTTATCTACATAGCTCACTTTATACTTTATTGTGTTTATTTTTAGTATCTTATTTTTGATTTCTATTTCAGTATTTTTAAATTATTATTAATCCTCCTTCTGTAAACTATAATTCTTATGGTACGAGCCTGAGTATCATAATTCCGTGCAGTGATGAGCACTTTTTCCTCTGTGTTGATCTGTATGACAACAAAGTTTAGTTTGACTTCTTGTTCTGTGGGATTCCCCCTATTTTGCAATACTTTAATATTTCTCAGTCCCTCTAAATAATTCTTGTTACTTTTAACCATATCTCCCTTTCCTTTATTTCCACCCTAGTTTAAAACTCCACTTTAATTTTATCCTACTCCCTAGCTATATTTTCAGAAGAAATCTCTATCTTCTCTAAAATCTCTTGAATAATTCCCAAAAGCCATTCCTTAAATTCCTCTCTTTTCAACAGACAGGTGGGAAAGTGCCACTGTCTCATTTTTATTTCATTACCTTGTGTTTTTGTTTTAGTTATTATTGGTGCATGATCTGAAATAGTTATTGGAAGTGTTTCAAGACCTCCGATTAACAACATGTGTTCCTATGCAATACAAATTCTATCCTGCCTAGCCCAGTTTTTATATCTTGAAGAATATGTAAATTCACTCCAAACTCCTAGTACTGAATTCCATCTTCCATGCCAAACATTTTCATAAATTTCTTCTAAAATATACCCGCCTTTGTTATATTTTCCCTTCTGCCCCCCAGACACATATTCACTGTTACAAACCAAATTCCAGTCCCCATCTATAAGAAATATTCCGTGCTAAAAACTTAAGCTCCATTACATCAGTCTTAGGTGGAATATAGGCATTGTTGTAGAACAGTACCTCCTGGATGCCCAGTAGCAAGTTCCAAAACCCCACCCAACACCTGGTGACGTGTTTGAATAATGAATAAATATTCATGGTGATGTCTTCACCAGCCTCACGAATATTCATCAGGTATTCAGCATGTTAGCATGAGGAGGCACCACAATTCTGTAATGATAAAGAAACAGCACTGTGACTGGAACTACGACTAATGGAAGACGCGGTGTATGATGTTTGTAACAAGCAGTTTATTAATACAGATTTATGCATTAAGATAGAAGGTCATTAAGTGGCATGCATACCTCCCAACTGTCTCCAATTTATCCTGATATTGTTTACTAATAACATAGAGATTTCATTATCTAATGCCTATCTGGGTTCTGCTGAAGACAGATGTCATTACTTTGCCTTGATCCACATTTTACAGGATTAGGATTAGTCCTAGGGTTAGCCCTTACCCAAACCCTAATCCCAAGTCTAACAATTATGGTTACGGTTAGGATTAGGCCTTGGGTTAGCCTTAACCATAATCCTAATGCTAACCATAACCCTATCCCTAACCCTGAGTGTCCTGTTGGTTCTGTAAAAGATGGACCAAGGCAAATGTGTCAATCAACTACCAGTGTATGCATGATGTCAAATCTGCACGGCAGTCAATCATGCATCATTTATATACAACATCATGGCTATTTCGCATGTCAGTAACACAAGCAATGCCCACCTTCTGTGTAGACTGACTGGGGAGGTACTTTTCTACAACAATGCTGGAATATAAATACATGCCAGTGTAATCCTCCTCCATTGCCAGTAGCCCCTTAGTACTACAAATCTACCATTATTGTGTTTCTTTTCCCTTTTCTGTCATTATTGGAGCTCCTCTTGCCATTAATATAAGTACTTCTCTTTTCTTTTGCCCCAGATATTCCACTGAAAAACCATCCCAAAAACCTTTCTTTATCAAATTCACATATTCAGTTCTTTCCAGGCATGTCTCTTGTAGCATAGCTATTTGCTCTCTACATTTTTAATATAGTTCACTACTCTCTTTTTTTGCATTTATCTGTGAGACCATTCAAATTTAAAGACATTACAGAAAGCATAATTGTCTTATAAAGTTATTGTTCCCACCATTTATGTATAACTGCTTTTTGTTAAATGTCTAGTTCCAACTTTTATGTTACATGCATATATTGTTTGGCAGCTTGGTCTTTTACACAGTTGTTTCTCATCATATCCATTTGAGCCTATGTCACATCTTAGAAAATGTTCTGTTTTACTGAAAGCCCTCAAACAAAAAACAAACACCCGCAATACCCCATAAAACCTGTTAATTTACTAATACACAACACTACGTACATGTTCAAAATCTGAAGTTTTACCTTCCTAATAAGAACAAAAGTTCTAAACTGATAGCCACGTAGACAGACTAGGGTTAACCAAAAAGAAAGGTCATTCATGGTAAGACGCATAGTACAGTCTGTGCTTTTAGTAAGTGTTATCTGGTTTTGTCTTATCTTTATAGCTCTCCCAGTTGAGAAAGCACTTGAATGCCTTTACTAATCACTTTCTCCAAGCCATTTCTCTTTATCAGATTGTCTTATAGGGATATGCAAACCAGACACAAAACTGCTAAGGATACATTGTTTACCATAAAAAAGTCTTATAATATTCAATATTCTTCTTCATTTGCTTGCTGTCTGTTAAAGCTTGTTACTGGATAAAGCCAAGGGCTTTGACCCAGTCATTCTTCTATGCAAGCATGAGAAAAAGCACACTCTCTCACCATTTTTTTTTTTCCGTTGCACTGCCTACATTTCTTAAAACTGAACAAGGAAAAAAGAGAGAAGAAGGGAGAAAAAGAAAAAACAAAAGCACCTGTTTATATTAGTATCTCCATTACATCTAAAGATAGATAAAAAAACTTTATTTCATAGCTTGCAAAGAAAGTCATGTACCATTAAAGTAGTACTATTAAGAATTATTTTTTACTTACAGTTAACTTTCTCCCTCCTCTTCCCCTCTCCCAAGTATCTTTCCAAAGATTAATGACGGGAAGTATGGCATATGCTTTAGAGTCCCCTACAAGTTTAACAAAGTCCATAAAAATCCAAAAATAGTTCCAAATCCTCTTGTTCTACCATGTTTCACAAGTATAAGTATTGCTTTGTAATCCCACATTTGTCAGTTTCCAAGTTACTGATCTTATTTTCCGAACATTAATAACATGAAGCAGGACATATGCTTTAAAGTCCCCAACAACTTTCACAGACTCCAGGGAAGTCCAATATTGTCAGATTTTCTTGTTCTGTCATGCTTCACGAGTATAATTATTGCTTTATCTCCCCACATTTGTCAATTTCCAAGTTACTAGCTTTATTCCTGTTCATCATCATCATCATCATCATCATCATCATCTTCCAAATCCTGTCTCTGTTTCATTTCCAACATATTCTCAATTCTTCTAGTTGACTCATGTTTTCTTCCTTCTCTCAGTCATTTTCCATTGAAACAATGGAAAAGATTTCATGGGCTCAGTCTCTCTGTAGTCCTTATCACCAGAACGACACAAAGCAGAACTTCCTTCTGTTTCACAGCTCACCCTTTGTTCGACAAACTTTTGTATTTCCTCCTTATTGGTACTTCATCAAAAAACAATTTTAAAATTTTGAAGATGGCTGGGTACAGCAGTTTGAATCTCATGCCTGCTTCTCGACATTCCCTAAATAATGGAATATATTTACCTCTCTTCTGCCTGGTGTACAATGAGTAATCATTCTCCACAAACACACTGTCTCCCACTTTTAGTACCTTGTCCTTCTACCGCAGTTTTGCCAGAATCAACTCCTTCTGCCTATAGGTTAATTTGGATTTGGAGCATAGAGACAATGTGCCCTTTCAATTAACAATTCCTGTTGTGGAATACCAGTCCAGTTGGTTATTTGTGCTTTCATAAAATTAATACAGTCTGTTCCTTCCAGCTTCTCTGGTACAGCAGAAAATCTCAGGTTTTCTCTACGTTCTCTGTCCTCTAATTCTATTATTTTTTTAAACATCTCTTGTTGTGCAGTCTCATATTCAGACAGCCTTTTCTTCATATCAATCATTGAATACAATGCTATAGGCCCTTGGGCCGATAGCCTAGTACCAACCTATGAACCTATGGAAAGGGCAAAGATTTATAATGAACAAAAGTAAAGGTCTTAAATCTTTCAATTACCCTGAGAGATTACCATGACTCTCATTATGCTTGGTAGCCTACAACTTGTTGCGAGGTGACCCGTGTCTCACTTTTTGAGCCATGAAAAACCCAGTCATGTTTGGCCTCCTATTTCTTTGTAAAACCAGTGGTGCTGCAATCTCAGCACTAATGACTTAAATCTACACCAGCAAATAAACAAGATTCACTGGAGAGATAAGTTACTAACTCAACATATTCCCAGCCTATAGAATAAGTTACCACTACAGGTTAAACAAAGTACTGCTGTGGCTACCTTTAAAGCTAGTCTCAATGACTGGATGATTAGACACAAATTTACATCAGGGTTATCATGTACTGCCCTGTTCAATTTGGGAGGTTTGCATTAAGTGCTTCAAAAGGGTGGCAAGAACTTTTAAGTTTTTTACTCTTACAGTTATATATGACTAAACATCTTATGGTTCCCATTGGCGCTTGCTTAGCATATTCTTATGTTAGATACAAAATAACCACTTGTGATTCAAAAGGGAAGTATGTCATTTCTTTCCAAATGGCTAAAAAAGACACTTGAAAAATGCCAGTGTGGGGGGAATATCCAGCTTGAATGCTTAGTATGACAACTAGACCTCAAAAATGTGTCTGTGACTGTGTAAAAGTGTGTGAACCTGAAATTTTAAAAGACCTGGTCATGCCCTGCTATAAAACTCAAATGTTTTGCATGTTATCTTAGAGTCTTTGTTCATTTATTAGAAAAGGTAACAGTTAAACAGACTGATGTGACACTTAGTGAGAAAATAAAACAGAATATAACAAATATATAGGGAGATTAGTAGGGCTGCTGCTAGCCAAAAGCTCAAGTAATTGCAAACAAAATGTTAGTCAAAGTAAAGGTATTACTGCCTGTATTCCAGTGTCATTGCGTTTTCTGTTGATGGCATTTCTTAATTTGTTCCATTATTAAACTATGATTTTGTTTCAGTCACTGTTTTCTTTATGATGATTAAATCAGTGCAATATTTCTCGTGTAAACATTTATATGACAATGTCAATCTGAAGTCTGATAAAGCAAGATTATTGTGGAACGCTGTATTGTTTTGTGTTTTTTTACTTTGTTTTACTAAAAAAATAGCCATTTTATCTTGTACTATTTTTATTTTCACAGGCAATGATGTCACAACTGCTTGTCATTCATTTTATCTTTATTATTTGTGTTTATGGATTTTTCAGAAGTAATTTATTTCTAAAATAAATTCTACATTTGTTAAAGTTTAATGTAATATTAGCTTGCATACTTTACTTGATTTCTTGATTTTAGAATGTTTAGTATTTCTGTTTTATGGTTTGTTTGCTTATTGCATAAATTCTGTTTAATTTACGTTTTTTTCATCTAGGAGGTAAATAAGTACATTTGTGTTGTTATTGAGCACATCCTAGTGAGACTTCAAGTCACCAGAGGTCCCTTCATCCCCCTAAAATTGTAATCTAGTTTTCATTAGTGAAAGGAATAGAAACAGGATTGAACTAGTCTTCCACTTTAGGAAACAGTGACATCCAATGCTCAATCTTTTCCTTTCCTTTCATAGGTTCATAGGTTGGTACTAGGCTATCAGCCCTAGGGCCTATACAAGCCTAGCCGTAACAATTCCCTGGCTATTTCTTCCCACACTATTTACTTCCCTGGACCCCTGTCCTTGAACCCAGAATAAGTTATTATACAAACAAGGAATGCAAAAGTTAAAGAAGCTGTGACTAGGCTGGGATATACATGATAAAGTACTGCCATTAAAAAGCCCAAGGTTTTGTCCCCCTCCCCAAACAAAGTTGGGGAGTATTTCCCAAAGTCTGATGAATGAAGGAATGCCTTCTAGAACTGCCAATATTATGTGGTAAAAAAGTAGAACAGTCTGACATATTCAGATATACTGAATTATGTACTTCTCTGAAATCTCCAACTAGACTACATTTATTCACGTATATAGAACAGAACACTCTGGACCCATCTTGCTTACATTTATTTATTTAATTTGTTAAGTAGAAAACTGAGCTGGTCAGCGGACCCTTTTCAGTCATGACCCACATTTAACTTTGGCTATAACTGACTCTTTACATTCTAATGGATATTATCTATATAAATAAAATTAACACTTCAGTTTCTTTTACAAACATGTCCTATTCAGAAACCAAACATGAGAGTCTAACACATTGTCCTTTTACAGTATTAAGTTTATTCTTATATGGATGCCTACTTGTATAGTGCAAATATGAATGTATGTATAAAAATGTAGGTTCCCAAAATATTTGACACAAAACCATTGTTCCACTTATTTTTACAAATGTAAACATCCAATAATAGATCATATTATATGAAAACTCGTAAGTGAAACTTACAAATCCTGTATTATTTTCCAAAAACTCAAAAAAAAATCTTCAAGTTCCAAAAGATACCCTTTCCAAAGACTAAACAAATCACTGAAATAACATAAATATAAATGGACATGTTTAAATAATTCTGATTCAATAATTGGTTAAGACATCCATCTGTCACCTCTAATTTAAAATTAGTTACCCCTGTGCAGATTTTGTTTGGGATAATTGACTGTTTTTTAAAGACTATCCGCATCTTAGTGATTATGGTACCAACTTTATATTTAGTAAACTAAAGATATTTTGACTCTTTCTTTTAGAGCTATTCTACCATCATGCATCAAATGAATTAATAGATATGGATCTAATATTTTTATAATGTGTATTATAGTAATGCAAGGAGTTTGGAAAACAAGCACTCAGAATTGTATTTCAGAATTATTAATCATAAAATGAATGTTGTGATTTACTGATGTTTAGGATTCCAGTTACATTTTTTTTGTTCCTGTCTGTGTTACATTACTATGTTTAAGATCAACAAGGAATGGTGGTGTTCTTTTATTATTTTTTCCAAACACCTTTACTGAATTATCACTTGACAGGCAAATTTATATTCATATAAAAGTAATCAAGCTATATTAACATAACCAACATTATACTTCACATATATTGCTATATATCTTATAACGTAAGGATTATTATATAACTTATTCAATTCCTGCTTTTTTTAAACAAGAAACATCTTTATTAAAACATCTCTTATACATAGGTAATCATACATTTATATAAATGAAAACAAGCCACACCAACACAATCCTAGTCATAAGCATTTTACATCACAAACCATACTGACAGACTCCCAGTTGCAAACATTATACATCACTTATAATCTACCCATTCTTTCTCACTCAAACATTATATAGATCAAGTCCTGTCACCTTTTAGACCTCATTCCTCCCTTGTATGCATTATTCCCACAATTCCTATTTTTCTATGTATGTTGTTCCTACTCTTTTCTAAATATATCAATTCCAGTTGTTTTATCTCAGTTACTATAGTCACTACTTCCAGTACAGTTGGTTTAGATTTTGATTTCCATTTTCTAGTAACTACTTTTTTGGCAGGCACCATTATTAGACACAGCAAGGCCTTACCAAGTCTAGGCAATTCCGATTCTTTATCATAGCTCAGGAAAATAATTTCTCTCAGACCAATCTGCCTGCCCAGTATCTTGTACAGTGCATCCTGCAGGGAATTCTTAAAGTCTAACAACTCACTGTACTCCCAGAAAATATCTTCCTAATTACCTCTTTCTTCCCCTTCACACCTCCAACACATACTGTCTGCCTGAGGAAACATTCTATGGGGTCTACTTGGGGTATAACATATCTATGTAAACATTTCCAGGCAAAAATCCGAAATCTTCTAGATTTTGTTGCATATTTGGGAGACATACATACATCCTCCCATTGTTTCTTTGTGAATTGCTTATCCAAGCTTTCATCCAAATCCTTTCTAACCTCCTCTGACTGATTCTTAATGTTATCATGCAATATTTTATACGCTGTACTAATTATTCCTTTTTTAATGGCAGCTTCTGTGCTAGATTATATTAAAAACTCTACCAGTGCTGGTCTTTTATTTAGGACCCCCTATTTCTTCCTCTTTGCCTGTACTCTATCAATCCCTGATAGGGAAGCAATCTCTAACCTGCAGTCCAAATAAATTCTTGGTTTCTTCCCATTCTATCATTTTTCTTTCTAGTTATTTGCTTCCAGTACCTTGGTTCCTTTGCCAGTTTTCTGCAATAAATTCCGCCCCCCTCTTGCCTATTGTCTGTATCCTTGATTGCAGTCATCCCTATCGGCAGAATCTCCTTTCTCCATTCCCATGTTGGTTTAGTTCTTAGAATACTTTCTGCTACTATATGGATATAATATTTGCAGTGTAATTCTTATTCTCCTTTAAGGCCTGCATCCAAAATCACAGTCTCTCTTTGTTTTCTGAACTTCCCCTGTGTTTCATCATCCCTTTCCACTGTGAATTATAGTTTTTTGCTTGTACTATGTATACGAGTCTTAACTGTGTAGCTCTGAAATATCCCTTTAAATTGGGTAATCCCAATCTGCCCTATTCTACTGGAAGAATCAGCTTATCCCACTTGACTCTTGCCATCATCCCCTCCCAGATAAAGTCCTTCAGATCTTTAATAATTGCTACCCACAACTTCTCCGGTTGATACAATATGCCTGACCTGTGTATAAGACTAAAGGACTAAAAACATTTTAACTGCTTGTATCTTACTATCCATATCCATATAACAAAGCTTCAATTTCCTCACTTTTTGTATTATATTTTGTTTAGTCTCTTACCACATATCCTTAGCTGCCACACTTGAATAATTTTTAATCCAAACTCTTAAATATGGTGGAGTTCTTTTATTGATTAAGGAGAACTTGATCTTCACTGGAGTGGTTGTTAGTCGTGAATTTGAAACAACAGTTGACCTAAAAATTACTCAAATAAGAAAAAGGTCAATTTGCAGTTAAAGAAAGCCATCTGTGTTAACTGTTAATAATACTAGGTTCATAAATTTTCTTGACTCACATTGTAAAAAACTGAATGTTATTTTAATAGATGATTTTAATTATCCTTATATAGACTGGGCATGTAATACTGCCTCTAAATTAACGTTATAAGATTTTTGGGCCATGTTACAGCTGAATAACTTACAGCTATTAGCTACTAGCCCTACTAGAGTTGCAATATATTGGACTTAGTTATCACCAATGTACCTGATATGATTACCTGATTAGATGCATGCCCCCCCATGTCATTCTGACCATAATTCTTTGATTTTTTTTAAAACATACTTTGTGCATAAACTTCAGTTTAGTCTACAAAAAGGTATAATTATAACAGGATAAGTTAAGATAGACTGAATATATCTTTAAGTTCTGTCAATTGTACTGATCTCAGTAGAATCAATTTGGATGATGGGTATAGCACTTTCCAAGAAAAAAATGCAACTGGAAATGGATAAATCTGTTTCTTTTAATACATATACCCAAATCTCCTTATTACCATTATAGTGGGATACTGGTTTAAGGAAACTGAATAGTAGGGAATGAAGAATATACAGAAACTACCAGTGTAATAAAACTACAACATATAAGAGAAAACATAACACAATACATTTTAAAAAGATTAACCAAAAAGAAGTTAGTATATGAAACATCACTGTTCTTAATTAATGCAGACAGGAAACAACTTTATAAATGCATTAATCTGTACTCTAGTGGCAGTAAGCTAATAGCACATTTGAAAATTAATGGAAATATAGTAAGTGATCATAATATTTTGGTTAATGAGTTTAACTCTTATTTTGTACAGGTTATCAAAACTGAGCAAACTTTAATTGAATACCAACCTACTAGTAATTATGATTGTCCTAATATAACTATAAAAAATCTGCACTTAGAAAACAGGTAGTAAGACCATGTTTGGCCCTGATTATATCCTCTCAGTAATGCTTACAAGAATTAGAGAGTTCTCTATTATTAACTATGTTTAATAAATAGATAAAAGTCCTGCATTGTTCCCGCAGCTTGGAAAAATTTGACAATTTTTCCAATCTATAAGAAGGGTAGTAATTTAGAAATGTGCAGTTATCTACCCATTAGCTTAACAGCAGAATTGTTTAAATGCTTTGAAATGTATATGTGGCAATTATGAATAATCATAATGGATTTATGGATATAAATCAACATAGGTTTAGCCATGGAAAATCTGCTTTGACCAACTTGATTAAACTCTGTGACATAGTTACTGAAGCCTTGGACCAATCCCTAAATGAGGGAATTGTTTTTATAGATGTAGCAAAAGCATTTTAGATCCTTTTTCATAGTTCAATTATTAAACCATTACAAGACTATGGATTAAATCCAGTTTTAAGCATATTTGGCCTTATTTGGTTGACTAACTAGTACAGCGTATAAAATATTGCATGATAACATTAAGAATCAGTCAGAGGAGGTTAGAAAGGATTTGGATGAAAGCTTGGATAAGCAATTCACAAAGAAACAATGGGAGGATGTATGTATGTCTCCCAAATATGCAACAAAATCTAGAAGATTTAGGATTTTTGCCTGGAAATGTTTACATAGATGTGTTTCTATTAAGGGTATTCAATCTAAATCTCTTCCCATATCTCAGGGTAATCCTCAAGGGTCAGTACTGGGTCTATCATTGTTTAAACTGTTTTTTTTTTATTTTGACTTGCCCAACCAATAAGCAGTTTTGGACTACAAAATATGCAGATGACTGCAAAATTGGTTTTATAGTAGACTGTACTGAAGATGTGGATGAACATATTTATTTGAATGACCTTTCTAAATGGGCAAACTCAATAAGGTTGCAGCTTATTTATCCAAAATATCAAGTGATGTGCTTTGGCAAACATATAATTGCCCAAGGAGTTATCCTTAATGCTTTTTTATACACAGTACGAGAGCCGTGGATTTCTTCTTCTTCGAGGATCTTTCTGAGTTTGTGGTATTTGTTCATTTATCCTTAATAGAGTTAAACATCAAGAAATAAAAGCATATACAGATTTAGGCATGTATAGAACTACTGATTTTTCCTTAAATGCTCATATAAATAAAATCTTAATTAAAAAGTGAAGAATGTTTTGTCTTTTACTTAAATCAGTAACTTTAAGGGATGTTGTAATCTACTTCATATATGCAATATAGTCAGTCAGTTCTTGAATATAACAGTTTTATTTATTCATTTATTTTACATTTGTTGACAGGGTTTGTCTGAGCTAAGTAGCCCTTTTTCAGCGGAGGCACAGGGAGAAAAGCTCCACAGGTTAAACAGATTATCATTTACAAAAAACAATCAACAGCAAAATTATATAATTTATAGAAAAAACATATAAATAAAACCCAGAAAATTACATAAGAATAATTGTAGTTTTTGTCAACAGAGGTAAAAACTTTCATTCAGAAAAGTATTTAAGTAATGCGCTTATGGTGAAGATGTAGGGTGGTTGATGAGAGACTAGATCTAGGATGTTAGAGAGAGTTTTGATGATAAATAAGTAGGGGTTAGATAGTGGAATGTTGTTAGGGTTGAGAAGAGGTTTATGTGGAGTGAGTACAGTGGCAAGTCCATTGGGTTTGCAGGTATTCTTTGGTGGCTGCCTTGGATTGTTTAAGTTGCTTAAGGGTCCTGATTTCTGGTGGGAGCTTGTTCCAGGCTTTAGTGGGATTGTAGCTATAGAGGTTGCATCCAAATTTAGTCTTTGGTTTGTAGATTAGTAGCAGGTCTAGGTTAGAGCTCTGGAGAGATCTATCAGGTGAACAGTGGAAGATGAGAGACGAAAACGTAGGACAGTAGCAAGACTTTAAACAATACAGTGGATGATCTGGAGCTGAGAGAGAAGCTGGTGTGGTAATTCAAGCCAGTTTAGGTGTTTGAGTGAGAGACAGTGATGGGACTTATAAGTTTGATGGGCAGCGAATCTGGCTATCTTGTTGTAGGTGGATTCTAGTTTGGCTATGAGTGCAGAGTTGACACTAGCAAGAATTTGATAGCTATACAATAGACTGGGTAGGAGGTAAGCATAAGAGAGAGCTACCTTAGCTTCACTGGTGAGAAACTTTTTTGTCATGGTAAAGGAGCCCTAGTTTCTAATGAGTTTTCTTGATACAGTGAGTAATGTGTAAGTCAAACTTAAGCTGGTCATCAATAATGACACCTGAGAGTTCTGAGCTAGATTCCACCTCAACTGGGACGTTATTAACAGACAGTATTGAGAAGGTGGATTTAATGTGGTTAAGCTTTTTTGGAAGAAAAAGTAATAGTTTAGTTTTTTGGGTTAAGGATAAGTTGGTTTTCAGAGAGCCAGTTTTCTACTGAGTTAAACGAAGTCTGTGTAGCAGAAATGAGTTCAGAGGGAGAGTCAGCAATAGTGATGACAGCAGAGTCATCAGTGTATTGAACCAAAGATGACTGAGGATAAGAAGAATAAAGATTAGTAAAGATGTTGAAAAGTAATGGACCAAGGATAGAACCTTGAGGAACTCCCATCATAACTGGGAGAGGAGGGGAGAGTGCAGAGTGCCACCTCACTGATTGAAGTTGGTCAGTGAGGTAGCTGGCAAACTATGCAACAGTAGCAAAGGAGAAGTTAAGTTTGGTTAGTTTGTGCAGAAGAAGATGGTGAGATATGGTGTCAAGCTTTTGAGAGATTAAGAATAGGCAGGAGATAAGTTTGTTGTCATCTCTGGCTAAAGAGATAGTGTTAAGGAATGATATTAAGGCAGTAGTAGTGCTATGCTTATGTCAAAAACCATGTTGAGTAGGTGTGAGCAGATTTTAGTGGAGTAAATAGTGTATGACTTGTTTATGTATACATTTTTCTAGAACTTTAGAGAGAGGTGAGAGGATGGCAATTGGTCTGAAATTGGTGATTTCAGAGGAGTTACCTCCTTTGTGTATAAGTAAGGTGTAGAATTGTTTCCAGATGGAAGGAACTTTGGACTCTGAGATGGAGCGGTTAATTAAGATAGAGACAGGGAGAGCAAGAGAGTCAGCTGCTAACTGAAGGAAAAGGGAAGGAATGTTGTCAGTTGATGCTGAGCAAGGTTTAAGTTTGGAGAGATTGGGAACCTCCAGTCGCTGGACCCCACACAGTTCGGCTTCGTCAAGGGCAGATCATGCCTCCTGAACCTGGTGGATTTCTTTGAGACAGTTACTCAGGATATAGATAAGGGAAAGGAGGTACACACGGCTTACCTTGACCTTGCTAAAGCATATGACACCATTCCCCATTCGGGTATTATTGATAAGCTCACCAGCCTGGGCATAAACCCTTACATCACAAGATGGATCGCAAACTGGCTCTCAGACAGATCCCATAAAGTAAGAGTAGCGGGATCTATGTCTGAATCCAGACCAGTAACGAGTGGTATGCCTCAGGGCTCTGTCCTGGGGCACCTCCTGTTTGGCATATACTTCTCAGAAGTACAGGCAAGCACGGAAGGGCTGTGGCTGACTAAGTTTGCGGACGACTGCAAATTGGGTGCTATAATAGAGTCTCCGGCTGACATGGAGATCCTCCAGAAGGGCCTAAATGAGACTGATGTATGGTGTCAAAGCCATGGTCTCAAGCTAAATGCAAAAAAATGCGTAGTAATCCCTTTTGGAAAAAACAGAGTACCCGCAAACTACAATATAGGAGGTAATCCCCTGAAATCTGAAGAAGAAATAAGGGATCTAGGGACCCAAGTAGATAGCCAGCTTTCCTTTGATAACCATGTTGCCAAAGTGGTTAGAAAATCCTTCTATGTGACCCATCTGATCATGAAAGGGTTCGCATCAAGATCTAAGGATGTAATGGTGCCCCTCTACTCTTCCCTCATCAGACCCATTATTGAGTACAATGCACCAATTGGAATGTACCTGGCTAGACATCTCCAGCAGCTGGAGAGACCACAGAGGTACCTAACCAAGAGAACTACTGGCCTCAAACAATTGCCCTATGCAGCACGATTGAAAAAGCTAAGACTGTTCTCTGTTGCATACCACTTTCTCAGAGGCGATCTCTGTCTAACGTACAGAGCCATGTCCAACCCAGAATTGTTGAACATGCTCTATTTTAGCAAAACCAAATCTACTCGAGCTACACGCTCTAGGGATATAAACCTCAACACAACAATGAATAGAACATGCTGGAGGGATAGATTCCCTTTGCAGAGACTTCCCTTACTATGGAACAGGGTCCCGATCTACATAAGACAGAGCCCCTCACCATCACTCTTCAAGAAGAACCTTGATGAGTGGATGGGTAACAGAAAGTTCACACCGGAGATCACACCAACAGCACTACTAGATAGGGGCCAAGGGTACTAGCTGCTAGTACAAGGGTCTAGGGAACTACTAAAGGGGCAGCGAATACTGCACAACGTGGCTGGGCTAATATATGCCTTCGCGCAGATAGCTCAGTACCATCCTATGAACGTAGAGATTTGATGCAGCTGGTAGGTACAGGTTTGAGGGAAGAAGTATTAGATGAGTGTATAGTAGGAGCTGGTTCTGAACAGTTTGAAGTATTATTAAAAGTGGAGGAGTCAGCATTAGTGTTAAATAGCTTGGATACAGAGTCAATGAAATAGCTGTTGAAGTTGGAGGCAGTTTCTTCAGGTGTCTTATCTGGGCATGGATTGGGGGAGCAAGGACCACCAGGATGTAATATTTAGTTTACTGAGTTCCAAAATGTTTTGGGATTACATCTCAAGCCAGTAGGAGGGTTATAGTAGAAGTCTATTTTATCTTTATTACTGTGCTTTTTGGTCAGATTTCTGAGTTCTTTGTATTTTTGCATGTCTGCAGGGAGTTTAGTTTTAATCTATGTTTTCCATGCCCTGTCTCTATTTTTCATTAGGGTGCAGGTGGCAGTTGATAGCTATGGAGATATATTAGATTTAATATGGACTGTGCGGAGAGGAGCAAGTGAGTTAAGAATGCTGAGGAAGGTGGAGTTCAAGACTAGACTGCATCATCGAGGGGGAGTTGGGTAAGGAAATTTCAGTTCACTTTAGAGAGGAGAAATTTAAAAGTTTCTGGGTGGAAGTTAGTTAGCTTAGCAACAAACACAAATACATGTGAGAGATGCAACTATATAGCCAAACTGGAGGCTGAACTCTCTCAACTCAGGGCTGGCATGACCAGACAGGAGGAGATGGTAACCACACACACAGCAAACCCAGTCCTACATAGACCTACCACAACTGCAAACCAAAGACATAAAAACACAAAGACATACTCGGAGGCTCTAATAAAAAACTTACCAAAACAACAGAGGCTCCCAAAGCAGACATCCAAAAATCCACCACCTCAAAACAAAACACATGCAACACATACTTCAATAAATCAGTGTGTCAACCAATCACAGCCCTTAAGGCCAAACACCATGCCTGATACACTAGTAATAGGTGATTCTATAGTCAGACACACTGATGCCCCGCTTACCAGGCTGAACAAGGTGAGGGTGACTGTGAGCTGCCTATCGGGAGCTAGGATCTGCCACATAACACACGCACTCAGGTCACTCCAAAGCAAGTACAAATATGACTCCGTCATTGTCCATGCTGGCATGAATGACCTGAGACATACCTCCCTGGACTACATGAAAAGAGACATAGAGGAGCTCTCTGATTATGTAGCCCAGGCTGGTATGACCCTGACCCTGAGCAGCATCTTGCCCTCACCAAGAATGATGCCACAATACAAAGACAAGATGATCAGCTTTAATAATTGGCTCAAGTACTGGTGTCATTCAAAGGGGATCCAATGTCTGTCTGCCTGGGATGACATGTTGGACAAGCCGCGCTGCTTCGCAAGGGACGGCTTGCACCTGTCACCACTGGGCTTCCAGGTATTGGCCAAGGCTCTTGTCACCCCCATAGTGCCTTTTTTAGGCAAGGTTCAAAAGACAAACCCACCTCCTTAGAAAACAAAAATGAAAAAAAATTAAGGGTAATGCTGTTCAACGCCAGAAGTCTAAATTTCAAGATGCAGGCACTCGATGCGCTCCTCAATATGGAGAACACTGACGTCTGTGCAGTAACTGAAACCTGGTTCAAGGCTCCTGAGAGCACCCCAGCACTACCAGGCTATACCTCGTATCATGCTTTTCGGCCCTAAAACCCGGGCCTAACCACAAAGGGAGGGGGAGTGTCCATATTCATCAAGGACACCCACACCTCCAGGTTAGTAGCAACACATGAAGCATCAGAGACCATACAGGTGCAACTAACCATAGGCAAAACTGCTATACAACTGGTAGCATGTTACAGACCACCCTCCCAATCTCAGGAACCCCACTCTGCCTTCCTGAAGACATTGGAGGACATGAATGTATCACAAAATACCATCATACTGGGAGACTTCAACTACCCAAACATAGATTGGGTACATTATTCTAGCCCTAACACCCTAGCCCAAAGGTTCCTGGAATTCATAAATTCAAATGCACTGGAACAACTAGTCACCTCTCCCACTAGGGGAGATAATATACTAGACCTGATCATCACAAACATGGGGACAAAATGCTCCACACCGGAGGTATACCCCTCACTTGTGAGATCTGACCACAAACTAATCACCCTGGATATACATATCCCACCTCCACCCCCAGCACAAAATACCACAGTGAAAAACTTCTCAAAAGCAGACTTCACTCTTCTTAAGACTGAGATGGTATCCTTTAAGCCCACTGGGCCAGTGCATACCACATCCCACAATGCCGAATCCTTCACAAATGCTTTCTATGGACATCTCCAAGAATGCATGGATCATGCAATCCCAAATAAATCCAAGTCCCTCTGCACCAAAGGCAAGCGTCCTGTCTGGTGGACCTCAGCCATTAACAAATTGTATAACAAAAGAAGGAAGCTACTGCACGACAGAGCAAAATCCCATAAAGGGAAGACATCTCTGATCAACATTAGCAGAAAACTACGTTCTCTCATAAAAACATCCAAGGCCAACTTTGAGAGAAAAATCGCTAAGGACACTAAAGATAACCACAAAGCCTTCTTCAGCTATGTTAGAAACCTGGGCAGAAACCCTCAGATATGCTCAGAGTTAGTTCACAACAACAAAAAATACACTGAACCCACAGATATTGTCAACATTCTGGCTGACAGGTTCAGTGCAAATTTCTCCCCTCCCTCACCCCCAAAAGAAGAAATACTTATCCCAGCTGAATGTAATCTCTCTGTCATCTCAGATGTCCAAGTGAGAACCGCCCTCAACAAAGCTAAAAACACAGCATCAATGGGACCTGACGGTATCCCGGGTTGCGTGCTATGTGAACTCCAAGAGGAGCTAAACCCGCACATAAAAATGCTATTTAACCTTAGCCTTACTACAGGATATGTACCTGAACACTGGCGTACAGCAACAGTGGTCCCACTCCACAAAGTGGGTACCTCTACAGACCCTGGGAACTACCGCCTCATAAGCTTAACCAGCCTGGTCTGCAAAGCTATGGAAAGAATCATTATGGAACTCATAAACAGAGACATAGGGGACCTACAGACACTTGACCCCACCCAGTTCGGCTTTGTAAAGGGCAGATCCTGCCTTTTGAACCTGGTTGACTTTTTCGAAACAGTCAATAGAGCCATTGATGAGGGCAAAGCAGTCCATACAGCCTACCTGGACTTGGCTAAGGCTTTCGACACAATACCCCACTCAGGCATCATAGATAAGCTCACTAGCTTAAACGTAAACCCTTATGTCACTAGAAGGGTTGCAAACTGGCTAAAGGACAGAACCCATAAAGTTAAAATCGCTGGAGCAATGTCAGACTCAAAGCCAGTCACAAGTGGTGTCCCACAGGGATCTGTCCTGGGACCCCTCTTGTTCGGCATTTATTTCTCAGATGTTAAAGCAAACATGGGAGGGTTGTGGCTGACAAAGTTCGCAGATGACTGCAAACTAGGCGCCATAGTCGATACACCAGCGGACACATACATCCTACAAAAAGGCCTCACAGAAACGGACAACTGGTGCTGGAGTCACGGCCTTAAACTAAATGCCAAAAAATGTATAGTCATCCCCTTTGTGAAAAACAAAGTACCCACAAATTATCACATAGACAGCAACCCACTGAGTACGGAAAAAGTAATCAGAGACCTAGGGACCCAAGTCGACAGCGACCTCTCATTTGACACCCACATTGCCAAAGTGGTTAGAAAAACATTCTACCTTGCACACCTCATCATGAAGGGATTCACATCCAGATTCAAGGATGTCATTGTACCCCTATACTCCTCCCTCATCAGACCCATGATTGAGTATAATGCCCCATTTGGTATGTACCTCACCCGGCATTTGCAACAGCTGGAGAGACCACAAAAGTACTTCACCAAGAGGATCAAGGGTCTCCAACATATGTCTTATTCTGCCAGACTAAAGAAACTCCAGCTCTATTCAGTAGCATACTGCCTGCTCAGAGGTGATCTCTGCCTGACGTACAAGGCCATGTCCAATTAGGATCTGATGGACATGCTCCACCTCAAAAAATCCAAATCCATCAGGACCACGAGAGCTAAAGACTTAAACCTCGGCACAAGTATAAATAGGACATGCTGGAGGGATAGATTCATAACCCAGAGGCTTCCCATGCTTTGGAACAAGATCCCAGTTCATGTTAGGCAGAGCCCCTCACTGACTCTCTTCAAGAGAAATCTTGATGAGTGGATGGGAGATCGTAAGTTTACCCCAGGGGTCACATCTGTGTCACTACTAGACAGAGGCACAGTATTCTAAATCTATTCTGTGCATTTTTGTACCATTTCATGGGGTGGCGAAAGCCACATCAATATGGCTAGGCTTACAAATGCCCCAGGGCAGATAGCCTAGTACTAAACTATGAAACTATGAAACTATAAATCTATGGGAGTGATCACTTAGTGGGTTGGATAGGGTTTCAGGGTTATGGTACTTGGAGGGGTTAGAGAATTGTATCTAGTCAATAAGAGTGATGTGTGTGTGTGTGTGTGTGTGTGTGTGTGTGTGTGTGTGTGTGTGTGTGTGTGTGTGTGTGTGTGTGTGTGTGTGTGTGTGTGTGTGTGTGTGTGTGTGTGTGAGTTTTTGGAATATGTGGGATCAGTGATAAGTTGTGTAAAGCTGTACAAATTAATGTGTAAGGGAGAATTTGGAGGACAGAGAGTTAACCAATAAGAAGTTATATACTCACCATAACGTTCCATCTGAGTAGGTAAACTTCATTTGTCAGCAACCTATGGGTCTTTGGATCCATATCGGATCCGAGCAGGCAGTTTCCAACAGCATAGATCCGAGCTCCAAGCTCCTCCCCCTACCCATAATCCCCTGCCAACCCTACCTGACCTCAGATCGAGTTTGCCCACAGCTAGATAAGCATACAAAAAATCACCCGCAAAACTAGCTACATACCCTTGCCATAAGGAAGGGAACATCTCGAACATCCGAAGGTCAGGGGGATGGAGGGGGGGGTCGGTTGCTGACAAATGAAGTTTACCTACTCAGATGGAACGTTATGGTGAGTACATAACTTCTTAATCTGAAGTAGTTAACTTCATTTGTGCATCAACCTATGGGACAGAGTCCCCAGCTACCTAAATCTTTGGCGGTCCTCAAGGAAGGATGTTCCGGAGCACTGCAGAGCCAAAGGATGCTCTCCCTCTGGAGACAATATCCAGATTGTAGTGATTAATAAAGGTATGAGACGAAGCCCATGTTGCTGCTGAGCAGATATCATCCAACGAGAGTCTAGAACGAAAGGATGCCGAGGTAGAGACAGAACGGGTAGAGTGGGGCATGAACTCCTAGAGGTGTGGGCCGACCAGTACTTTCATATGCCAACAGAATACACTGAGAAATCCATCTGGACAGTGTGACTTTGGAAACAGCCTTTCCTAAGTTAAATTTGGCAAAGGAAATGAACAGCTGATCTGATTGCCTATGACCAGCTGTTCTGTGTAAATAGAAGCGCAGTTGTCTGTGCAGATCCAACAGATGTAACTTATGTTCCCCTTTGTTTTGGTAGTTGGGAAAAAAACTGGTAGGTTAATGGATTGATTAATATTCGATTCGGATGCAATTTTTAGAAGAAAGGAGGGATTGGTCCTGAGGTAGACTCTGTCTTTGTGGAAGGACAAATAAGGTGGTTTTGCACAAAGGGCTTGAATTTCGGAAACCCTTCGAAATGAGGTGATAGCTACAAGAAAGGCAGTTTTCCATGATAAAAATTTTAGATCTACTGAAGCTGCAGGTTCAAAGGGAGGGGCTGTAAGTGCCTGCAATACCAAAGTTAAGTCCCAAGAAGGGACTGCTTCCTTCACCAGGGGTCTGAGTAAGAAGGTACCCTTCAGAAAGACCTTGCATAACTTGGAGGAGATCAACGGTCCAAGGTTGCTTCCTACGTGATAGTGAGAGATAGCCGCCAACTGAACCTTGACTGTAGAGGAGCTGGCGCCCTGATCGAAGAGTCCTGATAGGAAATCTAATACCGCAGGCAACGGAGCTGTGAAAGGATCTAGATCTCTGTGCTCCTCCCAAATAGAAAAACATTTCCATTTGCTATCATAGACCTTTCTGGTGGATGGCTTATGCGCCGCCACTAGAATAGCTTTGACCTGGGAAGAGATACCGGGAGTCCTAGCTAACCTTGGAACTGGATCAACCAAGCCGTGAGCTTGAGGCTGTCCAGATTCGGGGTCGGAAGATCCAATGGATGGGTTATGAGATCCGGAATGGGATCCAGAATCCAGGGAGGATTCACTAGGTAAGACCAAAGATACGGGAACCAAGCCTGGCGAGGCCAGAATGGGGCAATGAGGATTATCTTGTTCTGCAACCGACTTGCTTTCTGTAAATACTTCAACATCAGCGGAAGAGGACGATAAGCATAAAGGAGACTGGGGGGCCAAGCATGCACCAGAGCGTCTCATGGAGATTCCCCGGGTGGGGGAATTAAAGCGAAGTAGTCGTTGCATTTCGCATTTGAAGGAGAGGCGAAAAGATCGCAACAAGGTTGACCCCAAGTGGAGAATATCTGCTTCGCTACCTTTGGTTTCAGAGACCACTTGTACGGCGAGAGGATGGTGCGACTCAACTTGCCTGCTAAAATGTTGGACCGTCCCGGAATGTGCGTCGCTATAAGAAAGCGGTTGGTGGAAATCGCCCATTCCCACATTCTCATGGCCTCTCGACAAAGGGGATAAGACCTGGTTCCTCCCTGTTTGTTGATGTACCAGACTACTGCCATGTTGTCCACCTGGATTGCAATCGTTCCTATGGGAAGAAGGCTCTGTAGTGCTTGCAACACCAAAAGCACCGCCCTCATCTCTAGGACATTTATATGCAGAGAGGTCTCCGTGCTGTTTCACGTGCCTTGGACTGTCCTGCCTGCACAATGCCCCCCCCACCCGAGGCAAGAGGCGTCCGTGGTCAATGTGGTTAGGGGAGGGGACATAGAAAAGGGCGCCCCTTCTGGAGGTCCGGGGATTGCAGCCACCATAAGAGGGCCTCCTTGCAAACCCTGCTGAGGGGAATAGGGTGGTATAGAGGGAATTGCAGAAAAGACCATTGAACTTGGAGAGTCCATTGCAGGACTCTCATGTTCAGATGCGCCATCAGCAATAGGTTGATGGTGGCCGCCATCGAACCCAAAGCCCTCAGGACCAATTCCGCCGGGGGTGCCTGGGGTAGGAGGATGGCCCGCACATGGAGTCTTAAGGTCCGCAATCTGTCTGGAGTTAAGAGGGCTAGATGCCTGATTGTGTCCAACCTTGCTCCGATGAAATCTATGGCTTGAGTTGGAGAAAGGGAAGATTTCTCTATGTTGATAGTGATCCCCAGCCGGGCCGCTAGGTGAAGAAAGGAGTTTCTGGCTGCACAGAGTAGATGCCTTGTGGGGGCGGTCAGGAGCCAGTCGTCTAGGTATGGGAAAACCTGAATGCCCTGCAGTCGCAGGTGGGCCGCTATCACCAATAGAACTTTGGTGAATACCCTGGGGGCTGTGGTGAGACCAAAGGGAAGGGCCCTGAATTGGTAATGGCTGGCTCCTAGCCGGAAGCGGAGAAACCTCCCGGATCGTCTGTCCATCAGAATGTGGTAGTACGCATCCTTGAGGTCTATAGAGCACATCCAGTCGTTCTCCCGCAGGAGGGGGAGAATGGATTGAAGAGTGATCATCCGGAACTTTTCCTTGGTTACTGACAGGTTCAAGAGGGATAGGTCGAGGATCAGTCTGAAGTCCCCCATCTTTTTTGGCACCAAGAAGAACCTGGAGTGAAAGCCTGATCCATACTGGTCTGGGGGGACGTGATGGATGGCTCTTTTTTCTAGCAGCCGCTGGATTTCTGCAGCTGCGGCCTCCCTCTGCTCGGGTGGGACATCGGGGAGGTTGCGACTTCTGGAACCACATCTTCTTCTGTCCCTTTTGGTTCTTGGAAAAGGACCTCTGGGGAGCAGAGAATCGGACTCCGACGGCAGACAACGTCTTCCTGTCCTTCTCGCTCTGGACCAAGGTATCGGGTACGGTTTTGCCAAAAAGGGCAGAACCTTCGAAAGGGGCATTAGCGAAAGACGCCTTAAAGGGTTCCGCAAAATCACAGTGGTGGAGCCAGGCCTGTCGCCTCATAACGACGCCCGCACCGCTAGCTCTAGTGGCCCCTTCCATGGTGTGGGACAGTAGCTGCATAGAGGTGTTCGAGATAAACCTAAAAGTGGCCATTCGGGAAGAGTACAATTGTTTGTCCTCTGCCGACATGGACTCCAGGGGCGACGCAGCGTACTCTTTGATAAGGTCTCGCTGCAGTCGTATGACATGTGCCATGTAGTTCAGTGACCTCACTGAGAAGGTAGCTGAACTAAAAACCCGCTTCCCTAATCGATCCATCGACCGAGACTCCTTGTCTGGAGGATGGACTGAGGGACTCTCCTGGGCTAATTCCCTTTTAGTGGCCACCGCCACCAACATGGCATCTACAGGGTTCCCTTACTCCAGTGAGATCTGTCGAAGGGTGGACTAAGTATTTTGTCAGGTCTTTTTGGGACTGGCTCCACAGTGTCCGACTCCTTCCACACCCTGGTAGTGATCAGATCTACCAGGGGGTCAGCTGGAGGGGACACCCAAGAGGTAGACAGGCCTGCTTCAAATGCCTCCAGGAACACAGATTCGTCTGAGGTAGGCTTTGGGGCAGACCACCCCCCCTAATCCTGAGCATCTCCATGATGTCTCCAAATGAGACGTCCTCGGGGGGGTGATCTTGGGGAACCTTCCCTTTCCTCCAAATCTGTGTCCTCAGTCAAGGACTCAGGGGAGTCGAAGTGCCTCCTCTTGCACTTGCGCTTGTGAGGAATCTCCTCGGGGGGGCTGTCTGAGGAGACCTCACCAGCAATGTCATGTTCCAATGAAACAACCTGGGACGTTGGAGCAAGCTGTCCCTGGGACTGGCTGACGGAAGTCAAACCCATCTGAGATGGGGTGCAGGGTGGAGCCTTAGCCAAGGCCGGGGGTCTGGAATCCTTCGACAGAACCCTCTCCACTACGTCAAATGCCGAAGGAGAGCCACTCTCTCTTGGATCCGAGAGCAGACCCACCCTCGGATCCAACGGGTGGATCAGGGCCAGAGCCGACGAGGTCGGATCCAAAAGTCCAGTATGCTCTGACCTGTGCAGAGCTGAAGGCACACTGAGACCCTCGGATCCGAAGCTCAGCTCTTGGCTCCGAGAGTTTGGATCCGAAGAAAAGGGACCCGACAGACTCGAGGGCATTGTCGGCGCCGAAGTACCCGATACTGTTGGTGCCGACGCCCCCCCGGCACCAACGCTACCCAGCTCTGAAAACTCCGAACCCGGGAAGCGGGTCAGAGAAGGAGCAATTGGGGCAAAAAAAGGTGTCAAGCTCCCCCCCGGAGGGGGGGGGGGGGAGGCAGGAGCACTGCCATCTGCAGCTGGGCCTGGAGGAATCTTCTCATCATCCGGTCCAAGTCTGCGTCCATCAGGCTTTGGGCGGATCTGGATGAGGCCACCGAGGTGGGATGGGATTGCCGCCTCGATGACCTCGACGGGGGCCAGGCCTCCTCCTCTGGTCTCGGTGAAAAAGAAGGAGACTGGAGCCAAGGGGTGTAAGGCTCGGACATCCTGGAGGGAGAAGACTGCTTAGCCGATGGGGCCGATGAAGAGGCCTCGGCCCGCTGCTTGTGGTGCTTCTCCTTCCGCTTCTCTTTCCTGGACTCCCTATCCTCCTGGCCTGAAGTGGGAGGTTGAGTCCCGGCCAGTGGAAGGGAGGGAGGAGTGGCAGTAGCTGCAGCTGTGGCAGGAGCCACCGTGGGACCGGAGGCCGAAGCCGAGTCTGGGGACAGCAGTCCTGCCAGAACCAGCTTAGTCCTCTGGTCCTTAAGTGCCCTGGGGTTGAACGCCGCACATATGGAGCAACCTGAGGAGAGGTGTCCAACCCCAAGGCACAACACGCACCGAGTGTGGCCATCTGCCGGGGATAGCTTATGGCCACACTCAGTACACTTTTTGAAAAAACAGCTTTTGGGGCCTCCGACATATTGAAAGAAAACACACATGCTAGGCCCCAGCACACAGCACACTCCCTAATGCACTAACGAGGGTGGGGAAGGAAAACTATGAAGAAGATTAACAGACAGGTAAAGGAAACTAAAGAGGGACCTGTACACAACACACGCACACTAAATTTACAAAAAAAAGGAGAGAAAAACGGTAAAATTTTCTCATAAAAAGATGCTAAGCCTGGAACTCAGTGATCGAGCTGCTGGATGAAACCGCGGCAAACTAGATCTGGGGTCAGGTAGGGTTGGCAGGGGATTATGGGTAGGGGAGCAGCTTGGAGCTCAGATCTATGCTGTTGGAAACTGCCGGCTTGGATCCGAAGACCCATAGGTTGAGGCACAAATGAAGTTAACTACTTCAGATTTAATGTTTACATTTCCGAGAATGATGGCTTTGTTAGGAATATGTTGACAGAAGTGTGATTATGTTTTCCAGCAGGGGAATGTTACCCCCTGGTGTAATGTAGATAGCTACTATAGTGATGGTGGTATGGCTGGCTATTAAGCTTAGTTGTTTCTGTAATCTTATTAAATCTCAATTAAATTTAATAGAATCTGTTCAAATGAAATTTACTAAAAAGATACTTCAGCTAGAAATCAGACATATACAGATAGATGTAAAAAGTTGGATTTACACTCTCATCATTATATACATATAAAAGGGAAGGTGATTTTTGTTTATAAGATTTTTAACAATGAGTTCTTAAAGCAGTATATAACATACCAGTGTCTATAAATTACCACAATCATAGGAATGACAATATAAACTTTAACATAAAAAATAGTAATATTAGGTGAAGGTTTATATGCATTATTATTCCAAGAACAATTAATAAAATTCCAAGTGAATCAGATTATTAAAACATTGGATCAGTTTATGTAAAATGTTGGTGGTTGGATGAGTGATGCAATTTATGACATAACTGAAACGGTGTTCCTTGATGGCTTTTGGGCCTGAATGCTGTAAAATCAATTATGAATTAGTTATTAGTCTGAAATAAATACACTATCTCTCTGTTGTTTACAGAGAACAAGATTTGCAAATTTAGGTGCAGTTGCTGCCACCTACTGCAACCCCCCAAATGTTGCTTAAAATATTCCAGCTCCAATATGAAATAACAGCCATACATTCATAAACCGTAACAATGTCACTGGGGAAATAAATTTAGCCTGTGTTAAAATATATCTAAACCAAGACATTGGCAGTCACATATCAAAACAGAGGAATATTGGATGGATCTTAAATTTAAAAAATGCCAAGTACCACTCAGCACATGCAGAAATAAATATAATGCCCCCCTTCAATTTCCTATCACTCTCAATGTGGATCATCCTTATTTCTATGGATTTTTTTGTATTCTAAAAATATAAAGTAAAATAAGCCTTTTGACATTCAAAAATGAAAATAAACTGGGAGACATAACCTGATCGGCAATTAATTCATCAAGCATTATGTCAATCCTGCTATATGCTATGAATACTTCATTTCTGAAACCTTGGTATAAAAAATCTACAGACTCCTTAGGGGTGATCCCTGCCTTGCCTTCTCAGCTATTAGGGATCTGGTAGTCTTAAGACCTCTCATTTCTCTATAATCAAATAGCCCTGCAAATAGTGGAACCAGAGATCTAAAACTGCTTCAGCAAACAAACAAAACATGGTGAAGATAGATATTTGCCAACAAACTTCCACTTCAAATCACACAATGAGACATACAGTCTTTCTTTAAGAAAGAATTGGATAACTGGATGTGTATTCATAAATTCACTCCAAATATGACTGCCCTACAGCTCCCTGAAAAAAAGGAGTTAAGATCTAAAGGTGGATGCTGGCAAGACTTAAATGGCCACATGGTCCAATTGCCTTGTACATTCAACAATTCTCTGCAATCTTTGGTGCAAATTACTGTGAAAGTCTTCTCTACAAGATCAGATTGTAAAAGATTTCTGCATTTTGTTAAATATTATTGGGCTGTCTTAACAGCCCAGAGGAATAAAGCTCCCATTTACTAATGAGTTGCTTCCTGTACCAAGGGAGCAGGATTTGAATATTTGCATTTTCATTTCTGTAATATGTTTGCTTTGAGATATGGGAATTTGGCCTATGTGCTTTGATGGTCTCCTGGAGTGCATTTCTAGTACCAAACTATGAACCTGTGGTTGTTTTTTTTTTTTTTTTTTTTTTGCTAGCCATTCCCTGCTGCATAGCTGGGTCTAGTTCAGGAAAGCTTATGGCAGTATCATCAGCACACCATTTTTTTAATGTAGCATAGGCCATTTATTCCTCAAGGGCAGCAGGCACTACATTTGTAGATGAAGGACTGAAATACAAAGCTGTTTGTCAACAGCAGCATCTGCATTAGTAACATTTCTCTTTAATGTGGAATTCCAACCCCCACTAACCAGGCTATATTGCACCAACCACTCTTTCTCCATCCTTGCTCCTAAAATCTGGGATTCCCTCCCCCCAGCCTAAAGGAACTGCAATCCCCCTTTCCCAATTAAGTTAAAAATTTCTCCCAAAACAAATCAAACTATACATGCTACACAGCAGGCCACATCATGTAAGGGCCTTTCAAAATCTAGCCTTACTCTCTCTCAACTATTAAAACCTCTTGACTTTACCTCCCCACCCTGACTCTCATTACCCCACAGCATTTCCACCATTATGTAAACCTGAAATATCAAGTAAAATGTGCATTTCTCTCATAGTTCTTGCTACAGCTATTATTTGCTACTCTCTATACTGTTTTTGATATGTACACCTTATTGTCTCTCTGTTACACTTTTTTATTGTGAATTATTGGATCTAGTTCATTTGATCGGTGAACCAGATGTCTAAACCCATATGGTCGACAATTTAGTTTGTACAGCAACTAAAAGCAACCAAACATCACCCACAAACAATGTTTTTCAGGGACAAGTACCCCTGCACCTGCCCACACCCCTGCTAATTATGTATACCAATTCTGAGATTACACGACTGTGGGGAAAAGGGCAAATTCCCCAATCCCCATTGTACCTCAGTCTCAGTCAGAACAGTTCGACAAACTAAATTGTCAACGATAACGATTTCAATAATTTGGTTCAACAATCAAATGAAGGGAACCTGAATTATTTCACCCAGGCAGTACCTGCTAATGGTCAGTTGTTATCAGTGTACTACCCTGGGTAAATAAATGTAAAATAAAAAAACAAATTAATCAGATGACTTTTACACCTGCAGAGACTGTGTACTGACTTAGCATATGCTGTCAGCTGGTTAGCATTTCTTATGTTTCATGTGTGATGGTAGTTACTTTTTATACAATTTAATGTAGTTCATCCAAAGCTACCAATATAGCAATTGCAATGTACTTCTTCATAACAATAAAGGGTGTACACAATCACAGTGTGGCTATAACTGCTTTGGGAGGGGTGAAAGATTATCCGTGGATTAAAGTACCTTATGCTCTAATCTTGTGTTTATTTTAAAGCAGTCTTTAATCTGGCTTTGCAGGACTAGTGTGTTTGTGATTTAAGCTGTAGTACTTTAATATGGCTACTATGTGTCAGTGTGAAACAACCTCGAAATATATTACTTTGATCATTGTTATAATTTTTGACACTAACATCTGAAAAAAACACAGTCAGCAATGTGGCTATAATTGCTGGGTTTGGGGATGTCTATAGATAAAAATGTCTGACCCTGCTGAGTTGATGAAGTTAAACAGTCATTATTCTGTTTTTGCAGGAATGGTGTGCATTTGTGTAAAGCAAATAGAACATTTTTTATTGTGGCTTTTCTTATCAAAATCAGACATATATGTACATCATCAATAAACTGGATGCAATTGACAAGTATGGATATTAGTGGATTATAATGAAAGCACCATGAGTAACTTTTAATAGTTGAAATGTTCTGAAATGGGTACTTTTGCCATTATTAAATAGTAAGCTTTGTTTCACTGTATATTGAAAAAAAAAATCAAAATAACAAATATTGCTGGAATAAACAAGAAATATAATTTAAAACAATCAGACAAGTGAATCCTAAAGAAAAAATGTTCTTATGGTCCTAAAAATGTGTGAAAGGCCCATAATGTGAAACAGCCCAGGTCCCAAGGTACACATAATCTGCCACTTGGGGAGTAGCTGATTGTACTCTCTGGGGTGTACAAAAAACACATACAGAAGGACTTGTTCTTGTTGACAAAATAAGTCCAGTTCTGCAAAATCCAAAGCACTCACATCCACACCTCTCAATTGTTAAATACTGAAGCATAGTGCAATGATTTTTACTGTCAAATCTAGCAGTAGCAAGGCAAAATCTATCCATTTACATTTTCTTTTTAAAATTAGACCTTTGTAAGGAAGTTTTAGGCTTTATGGGTTCATAGTTAAGTACTAGGCTAGCTGTCTTTGCTGGCCATTTTAAAGCCTAACCATGTTCCCTTTTGGTTCTTAAATTAACCTAGCCATTCGTCTGGCTTTACCCATCCTGTGATCAATAATTATGTTACTTCTAGACAGAATAAACAAAATAGACTAGGTTTCGAAGACAGAAAAACTCCACTCTTTATTGGCTAGCACATACAACTTAACACGCCACAAAAAATGCGTTTTTGTCCAGGCACCTCCCAGACTTCATCAGAAAATACATAGAATGTGAAAAACCTGTTTAAATAGTAAAAGGTTAACACTTAATAACTAATTAGTGGATAAAGCTATACACACAACACAAATCACATATTAAAAAGATGAAAGGGTTTCTTAAAAATATGAAGACATTTCTAAACAAATGTTTATATATAAAACATCAGTCCACAGAAAAAATGTACAAATATAAATAACAAATCTAATTAAAAATCATAATTTAGCCACCCTGAGTTTTAACAGGGGTAACAAGGAAATATGATTCTTTAGACCCGGGGATTTACTGGCATCCAAAACTATTTGCCAGTCGGTTTCACGATAAGCCAACTAAGATTCCCATGGGCCTCCCCTGATGTCCCTAGGTACTAGCTCTAATACAAAAAAAGGTAAAATTAGCTCCCCCACAGGTTAATGTGTGTCTATATAGTGCATTGGTAGAGTTGCACTTCCTAATATCATTGAGGTGTTCATAAATTCGACGTCTCATTTGCCTCTCTGTTTTCCCAACATAAAACCCCTCACACTGACCACACGAGGCAATATAGACCACCCCAGAACTATTACAGTTGGTGTATGTATTGCCTAACAAAGTTTTGTTTCTTCCCTTAATGCAAATACTTTCTGCGTGGGCAATGCGGGGGCATTGGGGACAAGAGCCACACCTATACATCCCTTTCTTCCTGCGGGAGGGTACATGGGTGTTATTGTTCTGTTCAAGCATGTCCTTAATATTCTGTCCCTTTCTATAAATAAACTTGAGTGTGTTTCTTAAACACTTCAAGATCTGCAAGTTCAACAAATTTGCCCCACTCTCTTTCAATAACACCTCTCCAAGGAAATAGGAATCCTTACTAAAGTTAGTAATAGAAGCTCTATTATACTGCAAATCAGCATCCTCACTTGGTTTCTGGTGCTGCGTTGAAAAAGAGCTGTTCCCCAAAATAGGGGGATATTTGTCATATCGACCTGCCATAACCTTGTCCCTGACCTCCTGAATCATATTCTGGGGATAACCTCTTTACAAAAACATCCCAGTAATATCACATTCATTGTAAAAGTCTTCATCCAGACAGGTCATATGACTCGCCCTCACTAACTGGCCCTTGATGATACCCCTTTTTTGGTAAACAGGATGGGCACCAGAAAACCATATATAGGAATTTGAAAATGTAGCCTTCCTATGATTTCTAGATTTAAATCCCCCTTCAGTCTTGGTGATGGTAACATCAAGATAGTGCATCAAGAGGGGTGTGGCTTCATAGGTGAATTTTAAAAAGGTGGTAGTGTGTGCCAAATAATCAATCAATTGTTCCAATTGGGCTAGACAGTCATCCCAAAACAAACAGATATCATCAAGAAATCTTTTATACAATTTCCACGAGTTGGAAAAGGGTCTATTGAACACAAATTTGCATTCCCACATAGCCAGAATAATATTGGCATATGTAGGGGCACAATTGGCCCCCATAGCAACACCCCGTTCCTGCCGAAAGAACCTGCCCTCAAAACACAAAAAATTGTTCTTGAGTATAAGTTCGGCCAGTTCTATGCATAGAAATATATCATTTTCAG
The DNA here is from genome assembly GCF_019279795.1 of Protopterus annectens. Classification (NCBI taxonomy): domain Eukaryota; kingdom Metazoa; phylum Chordata; order Ceratodontiformes; family Protopteridae; genus Protopterus; species Protopterus annectens. Next base: position 600,497,148 of record NC_056739.1, on the reverse strand, counting down.
ATACCCCCTCTTGTAGTCTGAGGGCTTCCTCCAACCATTCAAGCCCAAGATTGTGTGGGATGACCGAGAATAAATCAACAATGTCAATAGTAACAAAGATCAGGTCCTTAGAAAACAAATCTGGTTTGACATTGATAAGGAGGTCCCAGGAGTCCAATAAAATATGTTCATCCTGTTCCTATAGCCTCTTCACTTTCCAATCTAAATATTTAGCCAAGGGAGCAGTTTAGAGCCTTCAGAGGCTACAATAGGTCTTAAGGGTGGATCCTTGGTGTTTTTGTGTACTTTGGGTATACCGAAAATGGATGATACCCTAGGCTTGTTATTTTCCAAGAATGTGTAAGTGGCAAAATCAATGACTCCTTGGTCAAACAAATCTTTAAGAGCTAAGTCAATTTTATGATACGAGATGTGTATTTCATTCAGTGACACCAGGCTGTATTTGCTGTCATCATGCAACAAGGTACGCATCTTCCCCTCATAAAGGATCCTATCCATTAGCACCATTCCCCCACCTTTGTCCGGCTTCATCACCCCCCTCACATTAGGGTTAGAAGCCAACTCCCGCAACAATGTCTCCTCGTTGATAGTTAAATTATGGGAAACCCAGGTGTGAGGGTGCACCCTACGGACTTCCCTCTCAAATACATGTTCCAAGTTTTTTAGTTGGGGATGCAAGGGGGGGTTATAGGTGCTAGACCTGTGAGGTGCTGTGGTCTGGTTATTTGTAGCCACCCGCTGAAAAATAAACTCAAGGATCAATTTACGGACAATTTAATGTCCATAATAACCCTTGTCAAGTTGCTTTTACGGGCCGGGATAAACTTGAACCCCTTCATGAAAAGTTAAAAAAATTCCTCATTAACAGTGAGATTACTGTAGTTGAAAATGTTAAACCCTAAAAAACTAAAAACATAGTTTTCTTTCAAAATAACACCGAAATCTAATGTCTCTGGTACCTAGGGTACCCTCCCCCCTGTGGTTTACAGGGCCCTTGTAAAAATGGTTTCCCTGAGGCTTGTTCAAATTCTTAATCCTTTCGGACCTACGTGGATCCACCTCATAGTCATAAGAGCCATTTTCAAACTCATGGGTATCCAAGGAAGTGTTTACAATATTTGGATTGTCATCCCTCTCTGGTACATTATGATTTTGATTAAAATTCCCCCCTGAACCGTTCCTACCATCTTGAAAATAATGAGGGTGTGTCTTTGGGGCCGGGTATTGTCTACCGTCCCTATACTCCTTCAAGTCTCTATCCATCTTTTTGTATTTTCTTTTCAGAATGTCTTCACATTTCTCATCTACACATTTTCTAATGTTAAAGTACCTTGCCCTTTCCTGTTCAATGCTGAATAATAAATCATTCGTAATGACCTCATTAAGTTTGTCAATATTAGTTTCAAGGCTATCCATTTCACGTTTGTTGTTCTTGATGATAACCCTCAAAATATCAAGACCACATTTATCAAAAATACTCAATAATTCAGAGTGAAAAGCAGACCCTACTACAATATTATTGGGGTATTTGTGTATACGCAACCCCTTAGGTACAATGCCCGCTGTTATACATTCATTCAAATACATATTGTTCAAGGACAAAGATTTGTACCTTAAAAGGTAGTCATGTAACTGATCTAGTCCATGTGAAAAGTTGTCCATAAGCGGCGGGTTACTGTTAAGAGTTAACAGGTTTCCGAAAGTTAGGCTTATTCACCAACCAAGTAGTTAAATCTACCTGGGGAGAAGTCACTTTTTCTTGAGCACGGCCTGCCAATTCCCCCACCACAGGGGATAACCTGTCCTGCATACGAAAAACAGTTGGTGTGTTAGACAATGTGTTCGCCGGCAGGCGGTCTTGGAGAAGTGTGGATGGTCTGTTAGTGGTTGAAAGTCCCAAATGGGAACCATGTACGCGTTGCGGCAAACCAGAAGTAAACGCCCCTTCCTGGTTACATGGAACGCTGGCGTTAGATAGCAAAGCAGCCAGCCCCTGGCCAATAGGAGTGAGTAGGTCGACAAGCTGGCTAAGTTGACCGGCAAGTTTGTGAAATTCACCCAATTCGGACCCATGACAACATCCATTGTGGGTGTCAGCAAGATTCTGTCCTTCAAACACTTCCATATGCAAACCAATAACCAAAAAATGAGGAACCAGTCAAAAGGTAACTAATAAACAAAACAGACTGGGTTTCGAAGACAGAAAAACTCCACTCTTTATTGGCTAGTACATACAACTTAACGTTCCAAAAAACATGCATTTTCGTCCAGGCACCTCCCAGACTTCATCAGAAAATACACAGAATGTGAAAAACCTGTTTAAATAGTAAAAGGTTAACACTTAATAACTAATTAGTGGATAAAGCTATACACACAACACAAATCACATATTAAAAAGATGAAAGGGTTTCTTAAAAATATGGCTTATCATGAAAACTACTGGCAAATAGTTTTGGATGCCAGTAAATCCCCGGGTCTAAACGATCATATTTCCTTGTTACCCCTGTTAAAACTCAGGGCGACTAAATTATGATTTTTAATTAGATTTGTTATTTATATTTGTATATTTTTTCTGAGGACTGATGTTTTATATTTTTTAGAAATGTCTTCATATTTTTAAGAAACCCTTTCATCTTTTTAATATGTGATTTGTGTTGTGTGTATAGCTTTGTCCACTAATTAATTATTAAGTGTTAACCTTTTACTATTTAAACAGGTTTTTCACATTCAGTGTATTTTCTGATGAAGTCTGGGAGGTGCCTGGACGAAAACACATGTTTTGTGGAGCGTTAAGTTGTATGTACTAGCCAATAAAGAGTGGAGTTTTTCTGTCTTCGAAACCCAGTCTGTTTTGTTTATTAGTTACCTTTTGACTGGTTCCTCATTTTTTTGGTTATTACTTCTAGACAGAATAACTGATAATTTGAATTTGAGGGGATCCATGCATGGGATAAAGCATTTATGAGCTGTCTTTATTAGTATTACAGGGATCAAGCCTGAGCTAAAATTTCTATTACCCATCCATAAATTCAAGATTCACCTGAATATGCACAGGGATGAGCTCTGTCTTACATGGATGGGAAGTCTTTTCCAGAGTACTGGCATCATCTGTGAGATATACCTGTCCCTTGAAACCATTCTTGTTGATATTGCAGAAGAATATTCCTGATGCCATTTGATTTGCTGATGTGCAGTAGGTCCATCAGTACTGGGTCAGAGCATGCTGTGTATGTCAGACACAGTTCATCTCTTAGTAGTCTGTAGAATACAATATAGTGACATGGATTTAAGTTGTTCCATTTAGGACATATTGTTTAGGCCTTGTATCCTTTTAGTAAGGTATCTCTGTAGGTGTTTCAGTTATTGCATGTGTCTGGACAGATACATGCCAAAGGGAGCATTATACTCAATGACTGGCCTAAGGAGGACTGAGTAAAGGAAGACAATAACACCGCTAGATCTAAATATAAACCTGCTGTTTGTAAAATATGCAATAACAGAAGGCTTTTCTTACAACAGTGAACACATGTTGGTTGAAAGATAGGCCACTGTCCACATAAGTTCCACAATCCCAAACATCTGAGTCAACTCTTAGAGGCATACTGTCAATGTGGTAATTCACCAGGGTAGACAAAAGGATACGAAAATGCATATTTTAACATTTAAGTTTCAGGCCACAATTCTGGCACCAGTTATTTGAGACAAACATTCTTGCAGGACAGCCACATCATCTGGGAACTAAAACACCAATCTCTCCACTCTACACTACCTCAAACCCAAAACTTTTCCTTTGGGTAAAGCATCTCCCCTTCTCCACCTCACTTCATCTATCCTCCTCTTTAACACCAATCTATCCCCTGTACACTGATCCCTACATCTTTTAGACCGAAACTCCAGTTTCCTTAGCAAGATATATAATGTCATTAGAAGAAAATGTAATAGGTAATACACTTTGATTTAATGCATGCCAGACTTCTTTCTCTAATATTCACTGTGAACGAGGTACCACATTATGTTTTGAAAAAGGAATGCGACCTGTACATCACACTATGTTCTGGAAAATGCTCGCCAAAGTCTTTGTAAACTATAACATAATGTAAATTACTTGCAAAATTTCTCTTGGAACTTCTCTAGGCAAACTTTAACATATTATGTAAGCTACTTGCTAAGACTTTGTTTGAAACTTTCCTTCTTGTTAACAATTGTTTTGGAGCTTTTCTCCCTGGGCCTCTGCTGAAAATGGCTTAAAACCCAGTCGGGCTTTCCCAGTAAACAAATGTAAAATTAATAAGTAAATAAATGACTGTGCCCTGCTTGCAGTCATCTGCAAACGTGGTCAGCCAGAGTGCTTTGGTATTGGCTTTTACTTCACAGAAGTGCTACTGAATAATTAGACTAAGCCAATACAAAGTTTTATTGTGAACTTATATGCAGTAAAAGCTTCGAGTTTAAAAATGAAAGTGCTTCTCTTTCATCCATCCATAACCCAGTTTCCCCATTTTTACACATGGGGTTGGGGTGTCACTTCAACAGTGACAATCATCTAGAGCCAAGGTTTACACCACCACATGGCTAGCTCTGTCATGGTAGATTCTTCCACACCACACACTCTCATGCACACTCACTCCTATGACCAGTTTAGAGTGTCCAGTCCAGCTACTGCAAGTCTTTTGAACATGGGAGAAAACCAGAGCACCTGGAGAAATATGGATAAACAGAGGGAGGACATAAAGACTCCACTCCACACAGAAGGCACCCCAGCTGAGAATCGAACCTGGAGACCTCTTATGTTTGCACGCAAATTTTACAATTTATTCAAAGTGCACTGCAAGTGAGCAGAAAACCCCAGACAAAGAGTGGTGAGAATGGGGTCTAATGGGCTAGGGAACTATGCCAAAGAATCTGCCCGCTGGGGTTTACAGTATGAAACCTATTCTTGGATTTGGGTGACACATACCCATGCTCAGAGTAGCAGTCCATATATCCTACAGTACACTTCATGAACTGCTTAGCGAATCAAGTTTTATGCCTTTTTGTATTTTAATATCCTCTGCTAAAATGCAAGTTTTACAGCAATAAATTACAGAGGGGGATAACAAAAACTAAAAACATACCACACATCTGTCTTCAGTCTTCCCCTCATACAATATGCACATGACTCCACTATCATTACCATTGCTGACAATCCCTTTGATCTCTATTCCTTACTCAAACCTCCTTTAACCTCACTGAGACTTGGCTAACTTGCAAGCAACTCATCCATAACCCCAAAAAGACTAAACTCCTTCTATTCCTACCCAAAACTCTAAATGATCTAAAATCCTGTTTCACCATCACCTCTCAACACCATCATCATCTCAAATGAACCCCACACTAAGCTACTTGGCATAATCATTGATGACCAATTTAAATTTACCCACCATGTACAGTCCTGTATAAAGAAAACCCTCCAAAAGCTTGGGCTACTACATAGAAATAAAAAGTTCCTTACCCCTAACTCTAGAATCTCACTTGCCCAGGCCTATCTGCTTCCCATCCTCCTATATTGCTCCCAAGTCCTAACTACAGTGCTCTCTTCTGTCTAAACTAGAAACCACATATAATAAAGTTGCCAGATTTGTTGCTAATAAGCCACCTAAATCTCATCACTGTCTTTCTCTCCATAATCTCAGCTGGTTAGAATTTCCTAAGTAACTTAGCTACTCTCAACTTCTCATAATGAACACCATTCTTAATAAGCCCTCTTCCAGCCCAGTCTATCTTCTCTTGTCTCTGTCTAGAACTCACTACGCTCCCTCAGAAGTGCTGGCCAGTGCCTCTTACAGATTCACAAGCCAAAAAAAAGTCTCATGGACAAAACCTTTATTGCTATCTCCCAGCTCTCTCATGGAATAAGCTTCCAATGGCCCTTAGAAATATCACTTTACAAGTTATTTATAGCACTTTTATTGTCTGCATATACTTTTCTAGCTAGTGTCACTGTGTGTGAGGTATTAACTAGAAATTTTTTGTTAAGCATCTGGTTAGGTTTGTTTGTTCTGATTTTTGTTTCCTACCCTGCCTCCCTACTGGTATCCTGATTTTATACTTTGTGGCTTTGCAGTTGCCCGCCCCTACTGTAAATTTGATCTGGGACACTCCTCCCAGTCTAGTGTCATTACCTCATTCTACCTAATCCATGGAGAACATTTGAGAAGGCCAACCCACTTAGTTACTGCTCCTCCTTTCCCCTTTACAAAAAAAAAATTCTAAGCTTGTTTCCTGCCTTTCCTGTAAGTCGTCTAGTCCAGATACAGATTTGCTGTATCCAGGACTGTTTGTAAGCTTCTGAGCCCCCAAGCCTTTATGTGTTGGAGGGAAGCCCTCTAGCTTAATGTTGTTTCTTAGAACTAGCCGGTTTTCTCGTTTCAGCACTCAAATCTATTTCTTTGAGCTCAGCACTTGTTCAAAACTCATTGTAAGCACTAAATAAGCTACAAATTACTACAGCACTCAACTTTCCTCACTTGACTAGAGGAAAACAATTTTTAGTACTTAATAAATAAGCACCTGTCCAGGCATGTCTAAGGGTCAACTCCCGGTGTTTTTTCCTGTCTAACTGATGAATCTGGGCATCTTGGGGCAATGCAGCAATTGCCTCATGTACACAGACAACCCTCTCCTCCTACCACCCAACACTACAATCTGTGAGAGATGCACTTATATAAACAAACTGGAAGCAAAACTCTCTTCACCCAAGACTGGACTAGACAGTCAAGAGGAGAAGGTAAACACTTGCAACACACCACACTCATCAGATAGTCCCTCAAAACCTACACCACCAAAACACACACACACAGAAACACAAAATGCACACCTACATTTGCAGAGGCTCTCAATAAAAATCTACCCAAGCAACAGGGACCTCCAAAGCAGAAAAGCAAGCAACCTCCACCCCCAGCACAATCCAAATGACACATAGCCCACAAACTCAGTGTGCCATTCAACCACAGCCCATAAGGCATAGCAACGTACCCAACACTCTAGTCATAGGTGACTCTATAGTCAGGCACACTGATGTTCCACTCACCAGGATAAACAAGGAGAAAGTTACTGTCAGCTGCCTGTCAGGTGCCAGGATCCGCCACATAATGCACGCACTCACGTCACTCCACAAGTACAAATATGACTCTGTCATTGTCCATGTTGGTGTGAATGACCTGAGATGTACCTCCCTGGACTACATGAAAAGAGACATGGAGGAGCTGTCCGATCTTGTAGCCCAGGCAGGTATGACCCTAGCCCTGAGTAGCATCCTGCCATCACCCAGAATGATACCACAGTACAAGGACAAAATGATTGACTTCAACAATTGGCTAAGCTTCTGGTGTCATTCTAAGGGGATCCAGTATCTGCCTGGGATGACATGATCGACAAACCACGATGCTTTGTCAGAGATGGCCTGCACCTGTTGCCCTTGGGATTCCGGATACTGGCTAAGGCTCTTGCCACCCCTATAGTGCCTTTTTTAGGCAAGGTTCAAATGACAAATTCACCACCATAACAGGTACAAGCAAGCAAAGTCTGAGGGTAATGCTACTTAATGCTAGAAGTCTAACCCTCAAAATGCACTCACTCAAGGCACTCTTTAAAATGGAGAGCATCAACTTCTGTGCAGTGACAGAGACCTGGTTCAAGGCTCCAGAGAGCACCCTTGCATTACCAGGCTATAATTCATACCACACCTTCTGGCCACCTAAACTGGACCAAAACACTAAAGGCGGAGGCATGTCCATATTCATTAAGGATATCCACACCTCCAGGGTAGTTGCTCAGCATAATGCATCCGAGATTATCCAAGTGCGACTAAGTCTGGGCAAGACCGCAATCCAAACTGTAGCTTGCTACAGATTCCCCGCCATGCTCCAGGATTCCCACTCCTCATTTCTTGATACACTGGAAAATATTAAGGTACAACCTAATACCCTAATAATGGGCGATTTCAACTACCCCACCATTAACTGGGAAAACTACTCATGTACCAATTCTTGTACTCAACGTTTTCTGGAATTCATAAATTCCAACGCCTTGGATCAACTTATCCACACCCCCACCAGGGGCAGCAATATCCTAGACCTGGTCATTACCAACATGGGCAACCAGTGTTCCACACCTGAGGTCAATTCCTCGTTGGTCAGATCCCACCACAAGCTAATCACCCTAGACATCCACATCCCACCCCCACCCCCATTAGGGAAACCACTGTAAAAAATTTCTCCAAAGCCAACTTCACGCTTCTTAAAACGGAAGTGGCAAACTTCACGACACCCATGTTGATGGACAATAGAGGTACGACTGCCGAATCCTATACAAATGCACTTTATAAGCACTTACACGAGTGCATGGATTGTGCAATCCCTAACAGAACCAAGATGCTTATCCCCCCAAAAAAGGAAGCCAATCTGGTGGTACCCTGCCATAAACAAACTCTGCAACAGAAGAAAGAAACTGTTGCAAAAAACAGTAAAATCCCATGACTGGAGGAACTCAGTGGTCAGCCTCAGTAAAGCTGAGATCCCCTCATAAAATCCTCCAAAGCTAGTTATGAAAACAAAATCGACACTGATTCTAAAGACAAACACAAAGCATTCTATAGCTATGTCAAGAATCTCAATGGCAACACTCAGATCTGCTCTGAGTTACAGCACAATAGCACTAAATATACAGAACCAACTGATATTGCTAACATCCTGGCAGATAGGTTCAGTGCTAACTTTATCCCCCTCTCACCCCCTATAGGGCCCATCTCTATACTAGAAAAATGCAAAGTTCCTGTAATCACGGCTGCACAGGTAAAAAAACACACTCTCCAAAGCCAAGAACACAGCATCCATGGGACTTAACAACATCCCAGGCTGCATTCTATACGAACTACGGAATAAACTGGCACCCCCACTTAAGTACCATGTTCAATCATAGTTTCACCTCAGGCTTTGTGCCCACTGAATGGCGCACAGCAACTGTTATCCCACTCCACAAAGGGGGAGCTACCACGGACCCCAGGAACTACTGCCCCATTAGTCTGACGAACCTGGTCTGCAAGGCTATGGAACGTATCATCATGGAACTTATAAACAATGACATTGGTAATCTTCAAACTCTGGACCCTACCCAGTTCGGGTTTGTAAAAGGCAGATCATGTCTCCTAAACCTGATAGACTTCTTTGAAGTGGTCACCAAAGCTGTAGATGAGGGTAAGGTGGTTCACACAGGCTATCTAGATCTCGCCAAGGCTTTCAACATCATCCCCCACTCTGGAATTATACATAAACTCACTAAACTAGGTATAAATCCCTATGTCAAAAGATGGATTGCCAACTGGCTCACTGACAGAACCCACACTGTGAAAGTAGCAGACTCTAAATCCAACTTCAGACCAGTGACAAGTGGTGTACCAGAGGGTCCAGTCCTGGGTCCTCTCCTGTTTGGTATCTACTTCTCTGAAGTACAGGCTAACACAGAAGGTCTTTGGCTAACAAAGTTTGCAGATGACTGCAAACTAGGAGCCATAATCAAAACTCCTAATGATGTGGACATCCTACAGAAGAGCCTCACTGAGACAGATGCCTGGTGTCAAAGCCATGGCCTCAAGCTCAATTCCAAAAAGTGCATTGTCATCCCTTTTGGTAAAAACTCTGTACCCATGAACTACCACATAGGTGGTAGTCTACTTAACACTGAAAGTGTGATGAGACCTTGGGACACAGGTAGAGAGTAGTCTCTCCTTTGATAATCACATCGCCACAGTAGTCAGGAAATCCTTCTACGTGGCACACCTCATCACAAAAGGTTTCTCATCCAGGAAAAAAAGAGGTCATTGTTCCCCTCTACTCATTAGACCCATTATAGAGTACAACGCCCCTTTTGGTATGTACCTCACAAGACATCTACAACAACTGGACAGGCTGCAGAAATACCTCACAAAGAGGATTACCGACCTCAAACAGATGCCATACGCAGACCATCTCAAAAAACTCCAGCTTTACTCTGTCACATATTACTTACTCAGAGGCGATCTTTACCTAACATACAAAGCTATGTTAAACCCAGAGGTGTTGGACATGCTCCACTTAAAGAAATCCCAATCCCTCCGAGCTACATGCTCTAGGGACCTAAACCTTGTCACCACAATAAACAGAACATGCTGGAGGGATAGATTCCTGTCCCAGAGACTCCCTATACTCTGGAACAAACTACCTATCTATATCAAACAAAGCTCCTCATTAGCACTCTTTAAGAAAAATATTGATGATTGGATGGGAGATAGGAAATTCACTCCGGGGATCACTTCTGTGGCTCTGCTTGACAGGGGAATAGGAAAATAATTTTCTTGGGTGGCAAAAGCCAGGGTACCGTTTGGCTAGGCTTATATAGGCCCTAGGGCCAATAGCCTAGTACCTACCAATGAACCTATGCCCAAGATTTTAAAACAGCTCTCTGGCAATACCTACTTAACACAAGGAAATGTTGGCAATATTGTAGTTGAGGGCCTCACCAGTTCGTTTCGCGCAGAAGTGGGTGTGTCGTAAATGGAGTGACAACCCAGTCTGCATATTTAATTTGCTCGTGCATACATGATATGAAAATATTAAATGTACACAAAAGGTTAATACAGTATCACCCAGGAAAGCTGTTCTTAGTAAAAGGTCCTGCCAATGATACTGAGGAAGAGTCGGCTGTGACACCTGCACAAAAAAAGAGTCCGTATGGACATTAATCGGGACAGTGAACCATCGCATTCCGACTCTGACAGAGAACTATAATGCTACATGGTAAAAAGCCTGATGTCATGTGTTTTGACGGTTTAGTTTCTTTGCTGATTATAGTATATATTATTAGTGCAATAAAACTTGTCAATTACAGAGGTTGGTAAACAGTTTACTGTTATATTTACTGTGATATTACAATGTCAGTGCACTTTTTCTTCGGTTGTACATTCGGAGGGAATGCATATTCATGATGACATATCAGAGGGGTGGGTTTTGGGCGGGGCTTGCTACTGCACATCTGGTGAGGCCCTCCAGGAGCGGCCTTAGGTTAACTGGTGTCCTAGGTAAAAGGGTTACATGGCACCCTCCACCACACCACTTGGTGCCCCATCCTGGTCTACCTACAGCAAATAAATACTAGAAAAGCGCTCCTGTTGGAGCGGTGCCCTAGGCAGCTGCCTAGTTGGCCTATGCCTAAGGCCAGCTATGAGGCCCTCAACTACAATATCGCCAAAATGTCTATGCAACCACCACACCTAAATTTTTCCTCCCCTTCCCCAATCCCTCCTGTTTTTCCTTCCCCTTCCTCACTTTCTTCTTTCCCTACTTCTTCCTATGTATTATAACAACATTCTACTATCCTCTACCTTGCTCCTCCTACTCATGCTCACTCATCTCTTTTTTCTTCCTTTCCCTGCTTTACCTCTCCGTCTTACTCTCTACTAACTCAACTCTCCTGCTTGCCCACCCTGCTTTAACCCAATCCTCCACTACCCCTTTATCTTATTTGAATTATTTTCCTCACTAACATCTCTTCTCTGTCTATAATATGTTTCCATACATCCTCCAAAATATTTTCCAAAACATTGATACCGCGTTCCGATCTGATCTTCTGTACTTTGAATATCTTCCCTTGTTCTATTTGCCCTATGAAGCCCCTTTGTGTTTGTTTTATTACTCATCTGGAGTACTTCTTTGACTTCGGTTTCGCAAATGTTTAACTTTTACTATTTGTTACTGTGCTGTCTACCTATTGAATTACTTACTGTTTAACTGCAGTTTAATGTTAACTCTAGAGCTTTTCTCCCGGCCTCCGCTGAAAAAGGACGCATGGTGAGATGGACATACCCGCTTAAATAATCTTTCTGTCCCATTAATAAATAAAACGGCAAAAATGGTTGCACAAGCAGGAATTGACATCAGCAACGCTCCTCGCTTATCTTTACAAGTCATGCCCTAGCACGATGAATAGGACACTAATCTCCACAATTAGTTTTCTTCGTTTTATTTTTATTTATTTTACATTTGTTCACCGGGCTAGTCTAACTGGATATATGTCCATTTTCAGTAGAGGCCGTTTCTCCAACAAATGACCCCTATATCCCACAAAAAAAAAACAAATACATTTCTACTACCGCTTCCCCCTCACTGTCCCCACCACATTCATTACATGCGCACGCGTAGTTCCTTCGAGGGATGTGTCTCGGACAATTTCCTCTTTCAGGCCCGATGCATACAAATCAAAGCATTCACAAGTAGGTAAATCATTATATGTAGGTATCACACATTTCCTTTACCCCTGAAGAAACCGCGACACACTTTATTAGTATATGACGGTAACAATTACGAACTGGTCCACAACCTAGTCTCAAGTCCCTTTCAATTTCTGGTGCGCATGCTTGTCGCTATAATTAAAAAAAAAATCTGCCTGATGTTTGGGGACGCCCCTTAAATGCAACGCGCGGTACTTTGTTGAATTGTTGCACGTTATTTGGGAAAACAGAGTCTGGGCCCCGGGACAGCTGTCTGTGATCAGTTATACCTGGTGGGCTGCACCAACTTGTCGCCGCCCTCTGTTATACCCTGTTTCTTTTCCCGTTTTGTACCTCCAGTGCTTCCTCATTGCGGCAGGTTTTGTTCTCGTACTGTTCTCGATACCAACTGACAGGGGAGCGCGAGATCTGTGTGTGTGGACTAAATACAATTCAAGAGGGGGACAATACCCTCAACAGTCAGGACTTGCGACCCCAAAAGGGAAGGAGGGTTGAAGCCAACAAGGACAGTCGCACCCTAGAGGTGAGTCATCTGATGCTCTTTAATGGTTACTTGTATTCGTAGAATCCCATAACCGATCTTTGGACACGGACGTTGTCTTTTCTCAGTACCAGATTTTTCAGTTGTTGTGATTCACCCTGTGTTAGAATAGTAGGACGTGCATGTATAAGAGACCTGGGTTCAGAAAGTTTTTAATGGTTGTACTGACTTTAGTATTTGATGTACACGCCTTTTTGTTTTTAATTTACTTGCTTTGGCTGCATGTTAAGAGAGTAGACCAATTCAGGAAGTATGCAAGTACACTAAAGTGATTGCGGCTTTTTATGCGCCTCTAAGCCTTGTGGAGTATAAGGTGGTTTTGTCCAACTGATTATGGGGACTTGTGAGGGCAAGGCCCTGGCATGAGTTGCCTGGGAAGGGGATGCAGTGACATCTAACACTGCGTGCACCTAGTGATCTATTGCAGACCCCATGTAAAGGAAAAATGTTAGTGTTTTTAGCAGAAACCTTGGGAAATGGTAAAACACGCTACACCAGGCTGGATTAAAAGTGTAAACAGGCAGTCTTGTTAGATGCAGTTTGTATGGTTTCTGTACCCCTTAGTTTGACAGTTGGGCTGTTTGTTTTATTTCATTTTTGTCCAGTTTTTAAGTAGGAAATTGTATCTGCCCAGATCACTTGTGTAAAATGTAGAATAGGTAGAAGAGTCCAGCTAAGCTTTTAAAATTTTAAAAATGTAGAATAGGTAAGCTTTTAAATTTTTAAAAATTAGTTGGAGTAGCACGCTAGATCCAAACCATGTGTCATGTTTGTAAGGTATGTGTGAGAAAAGAGAGCTGGAGGAGCTGTCTTGGAGTTGGTAGTTCAGAATTTTGGGAAAAGTGTGAATGACTGTATATTTCTGATTGAAGAAAGTGAATGTGGCATAGAATTGTGGAGTGATTAGACAGAAGAGGCACAGATGGAGAATAAGGGAGAGGGCAGAGTGAGTGTATGTGTGTGTGGTTTTCAAGGAATTGAGGTGATTAAAAGCATCTCCAGAATCACAAGTAGCAAAACAGGTCGTAAATTAAAAGCTAGATTTAAGAGCAGAAAAATGCAGATTGTCTTCAAACTATCTGAGGAAGTAAAGGATTTTTTTTTTTGTCATACAAAGTATTAAATATGATGGGATACTGGGAGTGGAGAACATTGATGACTTTAAAGAATGCATGAGACTGACTGATAAAAGGCAAGTCATATAAGGAGCTCTGTGTTTCTGGTAGGTTGCTGAGCATTAAAATTTGTGAAACTGATTTGTGTTGGGATTCTAATTGTAAGTTTTTAAAAACAATTAAACATAAAATAATTAAAAATATCTTTTAATGTTTTTAGTGTTTAATTAAACATAATACTAAAGGGAATGGGATTTACTTGATGGCAGCTGGGTTGAGGTGGCTTGTATATCCATTATAGTGTGCATATTCTGGCCTGGATGGAGTTTAGTGTTGTTTTTTTGTAGCAAGATTCTACATATATACCACTAACCTATAGGTATATTTACCTGGGTGCACTTCCAAGTGCTGCTCCGTCTGTCCCAAGGAGAAGTGGTGGCCCCCAGCTGCTGCACGCTGGGCAAAACTGTTTAATCTTCCTATTCTTAACATCATCTATTTTCTTATAAAACCTTATGACTGTGTTATTTTCAGTGCTATTAAGTTTTAAGTGCATTAAAGACTGCATTTGTACACTTTTATATGTGTTTTGTGTTTATAGGAAAGGTAGTGTTAGCTACTTTGGATTGAGAAACAAGCTATTTGTGAAACTAAGATATTTGATGAATATTACTTTGCAAGTCATCAGTGAAACACACTACTTCAGATTTATTAGTGAAAAGAATGTCATCTTGCTTAGATTGTAGTGGTTGTCATACATACTGGTAAAATTAAAAGTTTTAATGCAAAAAAAATATTTTTTTTTATAAATCTTGTGAAATTTGGGCTATATAGACTGATATTTGGGGAATATACCTGAGGAATTACTGTCCAGGAGCTGTCCAGCAGTGAAAAGTCTGAACCAGTTGTTTGGTCTGAGGTACAGAAGTAGAGAAATTAAGGATGATGAATACTCTATTAAGACTGAATGATTTTTAGTGTTAAATGCTTTGTTGAGGTCCTTGATCATCATTAAGGTAGAAACAGTGTAATAGTAATAAGTAGTCATTGATGCTGTATGACAGTAATAAGGTATTGGGTTTCATGAGGTTGGTGATACAATTAATTTTATGTTTGTGCATGTATATACATATACAAAACCAAACCAAAAGGCAAAAAGGTCACACCGACAAACCATTCTGTAAGAAAAACCTAGCCAAGCTGTAGTCTTCACTGTGTAGTACCTTAAATCTCCTGTAGTGGTGCCCCATGGGGTTATATGGCCTGAGAAATGGCTACCACATCCAAGGAAGGCAGCAAGCTCACAAATCACCCACTCCTGACTCGGGGAGGTAGTGACAAAAAATAACAATAAAGGACTCTTAAGGCCCTGTAGTTGAAATGAGTACACTTTAAATATGCAAATGACCCCTTAAGCACATAGTATTTCAGCAATATGACTTCTGAATGCCTATGCCTTTTTGACTTGAGTCTTTATGGGTACATTTAGACCAATAAAGCCAAATCCCACTAGGTGCAGGCATGCGTGTTTGCTTTTTTTTGACCTTGTCAGTACAACATAAGTGGATTGTTGGGCTGCACTTTAGAAATACAGAGCTTGAAGTCAAGCCTGATGTACATAAACATTAGGGAACCTGTAAAATATACCAAGTAACATCTAAACCAAAGGGTAAAACAGTCAGACAGACTATTCGCTAAGAGGTGCAAAAAAGACAGCCAAGCTAAAGTCTTAGCTGTGTAATACCTTGTACATTAATTTATTTGTTTAGGTCAAACAGGCGAAATATCAACATTCTAAACATTGATATGTTAACATTGAAATGTTGACATGCTTCTAAAGCTCATGCTCTGAGGATCAAACTGTGAGCAGAAAAATAACAGATATTGTTTTTGTTGGGGGAGGCCCCCATCCTGCACCCCAGCACCCCCCCTCCTGCTTGTTATATTTACTATCTCTTGAGATCACACAGTCCCTAGTCTAAGAGCATGGTGTTCCCCCAGGGGTTGTTGATTTCAAACATCTGTCGGCCATCTGTTTTGTCACCCAAAGTATGTCAGCAAAACGGATATTGACATTAATGTTTTGCTGAAAAGTACGACTCCTATACGTTATTTATTTATATATATATATATATATATAATATATGTATATATCTATATTTTTCAGATTAAACTGCCACTATATGTTTGGGAGTGAAGTGCAGGAGAATTGTGAATCCATAGTTGATTTAATGCAGAGACTAGCAACTGTGATGTCATTTTAACATTGTCATTTTATTGAAATTAGACTAAAGTTGATTGGAAAAAAAAGTTCGTAGTTTTGCATTACTTATCCAGAACATGCTTGGGACAAGCCTACACATATGATTGCTCTTACTGTTCTTTGTTTTTTTGTGGGCTTTGTGGTTTATATCAGTGATCTAAGTATACAGTGGACATAAAGTTGTAGATTATTGGATATATCATTTTTCCACAAAAAAATTATCATTTTTGTAAAACTTGATGTTTTTCTTGCTTCTGCCTTGATACAACATGGGCATTTTTTTTCTTTTTTCTTTTCGGTACTGATTTTCTTTTTTTTTGCTTTATTTGCAAAGCTACTTATTTTTTAAACACCTCTTATTTTACATGTATACAAAAGTAATCAAACTGTATTAGCAAGTTAATATTAGTAAACAAATTTCACATTTATTGTTATATATTATGTAATCTAAGCAACATTGCATAAATTATTCAAATCCTTGTTTTTTTAAACAAGAAACATCTTTATTAAATCATTACTAACAACATTAAGCTATTATACATTTATATAAATGAAAACAAAGCTCACTGAACTCAATCCTAGTTGCAAGCATTTTACATCACAAACTATACTGACGGACTCCCAGTTGCTGTGTAGTCAGATGCCACAGCTGAGCAGTTCATTGTGTGTCATTTCTAAACATCCTGTAGGTACTGAACAGATGAGATGGAAAGGAGATGAGCACGTTTTTGTGTGTGGTAACTTTGTTGCATGATTTCTTGACTTCAAGAGTAGCAATTTAGACTTGTGCATGTCTTGCAAGTATTGTATTAAACATTGAAAAACAATTAGCCTTCATGGGGTGTGTGTGTGTGTGTGTGTGTGTGTGTGTGTGTGTGTGTGTGTGTGTGTGTGTGTGTGCATTTGTGTGTACACAAACACTCCTGACAATAAATGTATTTACTTTTCTAATGAAAGACTATATCGTATAAGATAATATACATGATTATATTATTTCAATGTGTATAGAGGTATTTTTTTTTCTGTGTGCATTATATAATTTATTCGTTGTATATTGTGTTCTTGTCTTCTCATCTTTTGTATACTGTTTGAGATAGTGTGGTGCCCTCCCCCAGGTATACACTGAACAGTTGTGTCATTTCAGATTTTCCTGATCTACAAATAAGAAATAGTTTTGTTTTATGACATGGGATAAGAGTGTTCATTTCTTATTTGCATTTGCAGGCACAGTATCCTTTTTCTTGGCATGGCATGGAATGGAACAGTAAGCAAGGTCTTTGACTTGGGAGTGTTACAGAAAGAAGTAATTTTCCATGTTCCAGATTGCCATTGTTTATTATTGGTTTTAACTCATTTTCTGGGACTTGCTGCCAGGCCCAGCTTCCTTGAGGCTAGCTCATTGACATGACAATGCAGTGCAATGAAAGTGCCTTTCTTGTACAGCAGAAGAAAGCTGGCAAATATTTCACAGGATACGTGTGTGTGCACATGTCCATGTGTGTACGTGATGTATACATATACATGGAAACTTTTTTCTTTAATGTGCATGTATCAGTAGGTTCATTTTTGCAAGGGACGAGTTGTCTTACACCTGCATGCCTTCTGCTCCTTCTAAATTCGTACTTAGAAGCCATACAACCATGGAGAAAAGAAGGCAAATAACCAGCATGTTAAACTGTTTCTCTGCAGTTATGCAACTTTAGGAAAATCCACATTATACTTTTAAAACCCATTCCTGTCATAGTTAATAAATTCAATTGTCGAGATTACAAGCCATAGCCATTTTCTACTTTTATGATTGTTTAATGAAATTTTGGTAATTGAGAGGATGCCTGAGGAATGGAGAAAGTGTTTGGTACCAATTTTTTAAGAATAAGGGTGATGTGCAGAGCTGTAGTAACTACAGAGGGATTAAATTGATCAGTCACAGCATGAAGTTATGGGAAAGAGCAGTGGAAGCTAGGTTAAGAAGGGACGAGAGCTGTAGTAACTACAGAGGGATTAAATTGATCAGTCACAGCATGAAGTTATGGGAAAGAGCAGTGGAAGCTACGTTAAGAAGGGACGCGATGATTAGTAATCAGCAGTATGGTTTCATGCCGGGTAAGAGCACTACAGATGTGATGTTTGCTTTGAGAGTGTTGATGGAGAAGTACAGAGAAGGTCAGAAGGAGTTGCATTGTGTTTTTTGTAGACTTAGAGAAAGCATATGACAGGGCGCCTAGAGAGGAGTTGTGGTATTGTATGAGGAAGTCGGGAGTGTCAGAGAAGTATGTAAAAGTGGTACAGGATATGTACGAGGGTAGTGTGACAGTGGTGAGGTCTGCGGTGGGAGTGACGAATGCGTTTAAGGTGGAGGTGGGATTACATCAAGGATCAGAACTGAGCCCTTTCGTATTTGCAATGGTGATGGACAGGTTGACAGACAAGATCAGACAGGAGTCCCTGTTGGCTATGATGTTTGCAGATGACATTGTGATCTGTAGTGAGAGTAGGGAACAGGTGGAGGAGACCCTGGAGATATGGAGATATGCTCTAGGGAGAAGAGGAATGAAGGTCAGCAGGACTAAGACAGAATATGTGTGTAAATGAGCAGGAGGATAGAGGAATGGTGAGGATGCAAGGAGTAAAGGTGGCGAAGGTGGATGAGTTTAAATATTTGGGATCAATAGTTCAGAGTAATGGTGAGTGTGGAAGAGAGGTGAAGAAGAGAGTACAGGCAGGATGGAGTGGGTGGAGAAGAGTGGCAGGAGTGATTTGTGACAGACTAGTACCAGTAAGAGTGAAAGGGAAGGTCTACAAGAGGGTAGTGAGACCAGCTATGTTATATGGGTTGGAGACAGTGGCATTAACAAAAAGGCAGGAATTTGAGCTGGATGTGGCAGAGTTAAAGATGTTAAGATTTGCACTGGGTGTGACAAGGGTGGACAGGATTAGGAATAAGTATATTTAGGGGGTCAGTCCAGGTTGGAAGGTTTGGAGACGAAGCCAGCGAGGCAAGATTACGTTTGTTTGGACATGTGCTGAGGAGGGATGCTGAGTATATTGGGAAAAATATTTTAAGGGTGAAGCTACCATGTAACAGGAAAAGAGGAAGGCGTAAGATAAGGTTTATGGATGTGGTGAGAGAGGACATGCAGGTGGTTGGTGTGACAGAGCAAGATGCAGAGGATAGGAAGAAATGGAAACTGCTGATCTGCTGTGGCGACCCCTAACGGGAACAGCCAAAAGATGATGATGATGAATAGTGGGGAAATAGCATTTTCAGCTCCAAGCCCTGTGGAGCATCACTTTAACTTTTCCACTAGGGGCAGACAAGTAACTTCCATCCTCCCAGTTTTTGTGTTCATTTGCTTAACTACTGTTTTAGCTATTCATTTGCAAATGGATTGACATTTAATGTTTTTAATTTGTCAGTTAGCTGTTATGCAAGATGTGGCAAAGTCTTAAGGTGAATATAAGCAGTATGACTGTTATCTGTTTAAAGAGTGCTGCAAGATCTCCTCTTAATAAACCAGTACTGTTACAGTCTAACAGCAGTAGACCCCCTATGTGTCATTTCAGATGGGCCTCATTGGCTTTTGATGTTTTATCAACTTACCCTAGAATGAGTCAATATCAAGGAATAAGTATAACTCAAAACATATAAAGATAAACACTCAACTCCACTATCACAATGTAGTGGTAGTGGTGGGGACACTAGTGTGCCACCAGCTTGCGCTGTACAGGTCAGCAGACTTTAAAAAAAATGTGAACGAGCAAGATTGGAAAAAAAGTTTGTACGTATCCTCACTAGAGTGTAAGCATGCTGGCTTCATTATGTTCATTGATATTACATAAAATACTAATTAGGCAGCTTAATTTAATGTGAAGGCCCATCAAGTAGTACCTCACCTGGTAAAAAGACATTGAAGTAGGACTGTGTAAAGTGGGTTCCAAAGAAATGGGATGTTCCCTGACTATTTATTTTATGTTGGTGCATACGATGGTTGTTGGTCTTTAGTTAATCACACGTTGCATTTTAGTGGAGTCAGCCTGCAAGGCTGGCTGTTGTAGTCTGATGAATGTTCACAGGAAAGGAACTGAAATTTTAGTGCAGCTGCTGTGAGAAATTCTGTATGGGGGGTGAGATTGCACTTCAGGCAGAACATTTATATTGTATTATATTTATTTCAGTGGTTGTGTCGGATTTCTGGATGACATTTGAATCTTTGTTAGTATGCAAGTCTGAATTTTTTGTTTTCAGGAAATCTTTTTAAACCATTTCTCGAGTTGATCGTTTTATATGTTGTATGATACAGGATTGCAACTGGCAGAGAAAGTCCTTTCTGAATTTTATTTCCTGGGACTTAAAGAATAAAGGACCAGTTGTAGATCCCTTGGGATGGTAAAGGCCATGCTTGGACTAAGTCTAGTTACTTTCGCATGAGAATTAATTTCTGAGACTCTGTGGATAAGAACAGTTCATTATGGAGATGTTTTGGTACAGGGTAACCTTTGCAGGCATAGAAATTGTCAGAAATAGAGTTCTTGTTTTATGCTGGACTGACAAACTAGCATCGTTTAGTGCCTTAATTTCCCCCCGTTTTTATTCGGAGTTTCACTATAGGTCAGTGTATAGTCGCTTGTCACTACTTTACGTTTCCTGAACATGTTTTTTTTTCTTTTGATGTAATTCAGTTGCTTGATTACAAAAAAAAGCTTTTGATTTATATTTTGAAGAGTAGTGTTGACACTGTTAGCTTTCTTTTTTAATAGCAATTAACTCCGAAGAGGCACGTAACATTTGCAGTCCTGACCTTCATAGACTGTAGCATTTACAGTTTCTTAGCAAAAGAGAGGAGAGATTAGATGCTCTTGATATCCACATGGATGAGTTGGTTAAGGCATGATAAGTGACCAAAATGTAGCCGCTGTTTGTAGGAGTCCATTTGTGAATCTGTATTGTGTCTAGATAATGTAGGTTATCATATAATCTCCCATTGTCAAAGGTTCATGGCAACATTGTTTGTGCCACATGTATTGGTGGTAGTTTTCCTCAGACAGGGGTTGTTTTATCCCATGGCAAGTACATTTGTTTTGCTGTTAATGACCTTTATTTTCTATTAGTGTTTGGGTTGCTGAAAGTTTGTATTCTTGACAGCCAGATCGGGGAATGGACCACAGTACCATAAGGGCTAGTTGCACCTCTGATTTTAGGTGCAAAGGATACAGAACAGCTGCATATTGAATTTCTGAGTGCCAATTCAGTCAGAGTTATTGGTAATGCTTTCCTATTTTTTTTCTGTAACAGCATTTCAAATACTAGAAAATATCACTTTTGGGAGCAAAGGAATGGTGCATTTTGCTAACATATTGTAAAAGCAAAAATATATGTGTGATTTGTATGTATTATATATTCATCCCCTGTGTGAGAAAAAAAGTAAAAATGTGTATGTTGTAAACTAAACATAAAGATGGATGCATCACTGAGGTTGTGAAATTTTAATAATTTAAATTACAACCTTAAACCCAAAATGTTTGTGTCGTCACTGTGTTTCATCATTAACTTAAATCTTCTTTTGCACATATACTGCCCATTCTGAGAGGGTACATCACCTTTTGTGAAAAAGTTGTAAGTGAAAAAGTTGTAAGTATAATGGCCAGTGCTTTGAGATGTACACTGCTCCCCCACAACTCCTATCAATATTCATTCAGCGATCCTTCAACTGTCCTTTACTTTTCTTCACAGAGTGTAATCTTCATATCTTTAGTCTCTTCTGGTGATAACCTGCAACGTGGGATTGCTAGCAGTAGAATAAATAATGGTTAGAGAAATGTTTTACAGTTTGCTGCATGATGCACCCTCTCTCTTTAAAAAAAATAATAACTTAATTGTAGCTGTAGCACATTTAGTGTACTTCTCATCCTTAGTACTGTTCCGGTCAAAGAAATACTGTTAGTGCAATGAAACCTATTAAACTATGAACAAAAAAAAAAAAAAATCCCAGGCAGAAATATCCATCCACTAAGCTCCTCCTTGATCGATCTTGAAAAGCCCCACTTAGTGATGTCTTCAACCTAGCATTATAGACAGTTGCACCATCCTTGTTTCTGCTTCTAACCTTGTGCACTTGGGTCTCTTGAGGCAGTGTAGCAATTGTCTCGTATACCAACAACCATCTACTAATAACTCACTCTAGAACAGTGTGTGAGGTATCTATACCAAAACTCTTGAATCCATGCTCTGTCACACTCAAAGCAGCAACACGGAAGAGGTTGTCAACCCACTCACCACTGCATATGCACATATCATTATTCATACACACAGTACATATCTAACACAAAAATCGACATACATGGAGGTTCTCTCAAAAAAATTACCAAAACGCCAGAGACCTCCAAAACACAAGACTACTATAATTAACACAGTTCTCACAGCACCCATGACACCTAGCAACACCTGTATCTCAACTACCAAGCCCATAAGGTGCAACACTCAAAATAGAACAAATAAAAACAAATTTCTAGTCCTTGGAGACTCAACAGTGAGATACATGGATGTTCAACTCACCAGGTTGGACAAGGAGAAAGTCACAGGCAGCTGTCTGTCCTGTGCCAGGATTCATCAGATCACGTATGCACTCTGGTCTTTCAGCAGCAGCAAGTACCATTATGACTCTGCCGTAGTTCATGTTTGAGTGAACGACCCAAGACGTACCTCACTGGACTATATGAAGAGAGATAAGATTGAGATCTCTGAGTACATGGCCCAGGCAGGTATGTCCCCTAGCCTTGAGCAGCATACTACCTTCACCTAGAATGATGCCACAGTATAAACAAAAAAAATGATTGATTTCAATAATTGTTTCAGTTTTTGGTGCCCTTCAAAGGGGATCCAGTTCCTGCCAACCTGGGAAGCCATGGTGTACAAATCTCGCTGCTTTGCCAGAGATGATGGTTTGCACCTGGCACCTCTAGTCTTTCAGCTGTTGGAAAAGGCTCTTGGCTCCCCCATAGTGCCTTTTTTATTTTTTTTAAGGCAAGGTTTCGAAAACTTACCAATGTGAAATTTGCCAGTATTAACAAAATAAGGGTCATGCTGCTGAACTCAGGGAGCTTAACCCAAAAACTGCACACCCTGGAAGCAATTCTATGACTGGAAGATGTAGATATCTGTGTAGTCACAGAAACCTGGTTCAAGGCTTCATAGAGTACCGCAGCCTGCAAGGCTGCAATGCTTTCCACACCTTCAGACTGCAGAATGAATGTGTGAGAACAAAGGAGGCAGTATTTGTTTCTGTATTGCAGATAAATTCACCTCCCATCTAGTTAGACTGGACAACTTGTGGAGTTGCTCCAATTTCAGGTTACAGTGGGTAAGACCCCCATTCAAGTCATAGACAGTTATAGATCCCCCTCTATGGGACATGATGCACATGAAGCCCACTTGTCCAAACTGGAGACAATCCAAATATTACTAAATAGTCTGGTTATGGGGGATTTCTAATATCCCCACTATCAACTGTGAAACCCATGCTAGCCCTAACTCACTAGCAGAGAAGTTCCTTGACTTTGTTAACTCAAATGCTCTGGAACAAATTGTTCATACCCTGACAAGAGGAACAAACCATAGTAGATCTAGTTCTCAGTAATATGTCATACAGATACATTACCGCAACTGTTGCACCCTCCTTAGTTAAATCTGACCACAAGTTAGTCACCTTCGAGCTGACACTAACACCAGAACCCACAAAGGCGAAATCAGACTAAAAAACTTCACCAAGGCAAACTATACTCTCCTAGGTGAAGGTGTAAATGCATTCCAAGCCCCACCCCCAGCTGGAAGTGGTAACTAGACTGAAGTTTACACTAAAGCCCTGTGCAATCACTTATAAGTGTATAGATTCGACTGTACCAGAACGAATCAAAGCGCAAATAAGGCAACTTGTCCAATCCTCTAAGGGCTTCTTTTGAGAAAAACTTAGCAGGCACAGCCGAAAATGACCATAAGGCCTTTTACAGCTACATACATAGCCTAAAAGGTAGTACCCAAGCATGTGCAAAACTAGTGACCAGTGTTATCACACACATTGATCGCACAGAGATAGCAAACCTGCTAGCGGATAGGTTTGGCTAAAATTTCACTCTCTTATCCCCTACAACCCTATCGCAAACCTTCCCCCAAACTCTCCCCCCACTCTACATATCTGAAAAACAGGTTATCAAAGCCTTGTCCAAGGCAAGAAACATAGCCTCTATGGGACCAGACTAACCACAGGCTTAGTTCCTGCGGAATGGAGAACAGAAACAGTTACCGCCCCCCACAAAGGTGGCCTAACAACAGACCCAGGGAATTGCAGACCTATAATCCTGACCAGCCTTATCTGCAAGTCCATGGAACATGTCATTATGGACCTCCTAAATAAAGACATGGGTGACTTCAAACCCTGGATCCTATCCAATTTGCATTCTTCAAGGGCAGATCCTGCCTGTTCAATCTGGTGGATTTTTTTGAAAATGTGACCAGGGCCATTGATGAGGGCAGATATGTGCAGACCATATACCTCAACTTGGCAGAGGCTTTTTTGACACAATCCCATATTCTGGCATTACAGATTAAGCTTAGGAAACTGAATGTAAACCCCTTCGTTGTAAGATGGGTTGACAACTGGCTCTCAAACCGGACACACACTGTCAAAGTGGGTGACTCCAAATCAACCAGCAGCCCTGTTACCAACGGGGTGCCACAGGGTCACAGTGCTGGGCCTCTTACTGTTTGGTATATACTTCTCAGACGTTCAAGTCCAAAGTAAGACGACTGCAAACTGGGCGCAATTACTGAATCCCCAAATTATGTCTGTGTACTCCAGGAGGGTCTTACGCAGACTAACGACTGGTGTCTTAGTCACTGTCTCACACTGAATGCAAAGAAATGCATCTTCATTCCCTTCACACAAACAATACCCTAAGTAACCACAAAGTGTTAAGGGTCATGGGAATCACAAGTGGACTGCTACCTAACTTCGACCATCATGTGTCTACTGTAGTAAGGAAGGCTTTCTACGTAGCCCACTTGATTAGTAAAGGCATCACCTCGAGAGCAAAAGTGGTTGTAACCTCTCTATACTCAGCACTAATCCGGCCTATAATTAAGAGTAATGCCCCATTCGACATGTACCGTACGAAGCACCTGCAGCAATTGGCGAAACCTCAGCGATTTCTAACAAAGAAGATCAAGGGACTCCAGTAGCACGTGCCTTACACAGACCGACTAAAGTCCCTTTCACTCTACTGTGTATCATATAAACATCTTGGGGGAGACTTATGCCTGGCTTACAGAGCAATATCCGACCCAAACTTAATGAACTTGCTGCATATCTGCAAATCAAACGGGACTAGGGCTACTCTTTCCAGGGACCTAAATATGGCCTGCGACTTATAGGACATGCTCGAGGGGCAGATGTGTCTCTCAGCGACTGTGCATCTTTGGAATAGGCTACCTATTCTGTGAAACGGAGCAGCTGTGTGATACTGTTCAAGAGGAACTTGCACGACTGGATGGGGCACTGTAAATTCTTACCAGGGATAGCACCCACAGACCTCCTGGACATGGGCAGCCATTACTAAAAGCAATCTTTGATATTTGATTTTTCCAACAGCTGCCCATGTCTCACATGATCATGATTACAGAAGAATGCAAAAGGCACCTTTCCTGGTGGATGGTCTCCCACCTAGTGACTCGGGGCAGACCCATCATTCAGCCCCCTCCGGTTGCCACTGTGACCACAGACGCCTCCCTGATAGGGTGGAGGGGGCATTATCAGGGCAGGACGGTCCAAGGCACTTGGCAGCCTCACGAGTACCACCTGCATATAAACGTCCTAGAAATGAGAGCTGTGCTCCTAGTGTTGCAAGCTCTTCAAGACTCTCTCCCTTCTGGGACCATTGCAATTCAAACGGACAACATGTCAGTGGTCTGGTACATCAACAAGCAGGGCGGAACCAAGTCCTACCCCCTATGTCGAGAAGCATTCAGACTCTGGCAGTGGGCGATTTTCTTCCCAACGATTTCTGATTGTGACGCACATCCTAGGAGGTCCAACGTCAGGCTCAGCAGAGCTATTTTCATGCCTCACTAGTGGTCTCTGAATCAAGTAGTTGCAGATCTGATCTTCCGCAAACGGGGACAGCCTTGCTGCAATCTTTTTGCCACCCCCTTCAACAGCATATGCAGCAACTACTTCTCCCTTCTTCTGCTTCCAGGTCACACACCCAGAGACGCTCTAGTCCACGATTGGCCTCAGGGACTTCTTTATGCCTTCCCTCCATTTCCCCTGATACCGAAACTCATACAGAAAGCAATATCGTTGGGTTGCAAAATGATTCTCATTGCCCCCTACTGGCCTCGACAGATATGGTTTCTGTTCCTGCACCATTACCTTCTCGATCAGCCCTGGACTCTGGATCTGATTCCAGACCTACTGATTCATCTATCTGGCGGGCTGCATCAATCCCTCCAAACACTCCAGCTCACAGCTTGGTTGCTCCACTTCCAACCTTAGCCAGGCTTCCCAGCATTTCCCCAGCCATGCATGAGATTATTGTCTTCTCTCACAAGTCCACAACTAGAAAGACATATGCTAGCAAATGGAAATGTTTTTCTTGTTGGGCAGAGGCTAGGAACGTAGATCCTTTTTCAGCCCCAGTCCATGAAATTTTGGAGTTCCTAGCACAACTTTTTCATTCTGGGTCCGCTTCTGCTACAATCAGGATTCAATTGGTGGCCATTTCTAACTTTCATGTTGGGTTGTCCATTTCAAACATTATGTCTCATAAGCTCTGCAAAGCCTTTTTAAGAGGGACTACTCTCCTTAGACCTCCAGTGAGAGATCCCCCTCCTCCTTGGGACCTTAATTTAGTACTAACCTCCTTAATTATGCCCCCCTTTGAACCTGCAGCATCCTGCTCTATTAAGTTTCTATCTTGGAAAACACTTTCTCTGGTAGCTATTACTTCAACCAGACACGTCTCTGAACTTCAGGCACTATGTGTTCATCCTCCATACTTGGTTTTTCATCAGGAAAGGGTTGCTCTGAGGACTAATCCCTCATTCCTTCTGAAAGTCTGCTCGGAAAACAATTTAAACCAATCTATTGACCTTCCTGTGTTTTCCTTAACCACACCAACATGGACAATTGCGTTTTTACTTGCATAGGACTAAGGATATAAGGAAGTCGGACCAACTATTCCTTTCCTACACTCTAGGCAAACAAGGTCTCCCAGTTTCCAAAGTGACCTTATCCAGGTGGTTGTCTCACATTATTACATTCATTTATCAATTGAGAAATAAAGAGTTGCCTATCAAACCAAAAGGTCATTCTACTAGGTCTTTGGCCACCTCTGTAGCCTTCCAATGTAGGCTGCCCATGGATTCTATCTGTGCAGCTGCTACATGGGCAAATCCTCATTCCTTTATTTCTCATTACATGCTAGATGTGGTCTCCAGGAGCAGAGCTGACTTTGGTTCCACTGTTCTAAAGAGTCTGTTCCAATGACCCGCCCAGGATTGTAGGTGCTAGGGACGCTGTCTCAACCAGCAAGAACGAAGGCGAGATAGTCAACTTTAACATAAAGAAGTTATGTACCTACCATAACATTCCATGTTAGTTGTCTTCATCTCGCCTTCTTTCTTGTGTCCCACCCTCCATCCCCCTCTTCTACTGGATCGAGAGGAGTTTTGGTTTCACTGGCTGAGTGTTCTCTGGTTTGTTTCCTCTACTGACTTACAGAGTATGACAGGTATGCTCAACCTGTTTGTTTACACAGGTTGATTCTCTGGCTATGTCTGGGGTTAGTTATTACAAACAAGATCTGGGTAGCTAGCGCTAGGCATCGTGGGAAAAGGGGTAGCCTCGAGCCAGTAAACAGCTCTCGAGCTATAGAAGATGGCCGAGTCAGAGCAGAGGATCGGCTCCGATCCCAACCAGCAAGAAAGAAGGCGAGATGAAGACAACTAACATGAAATGTTATGGTAGGTACATAACTTCTTTTTTTATTGCTTTGGTTATAATCTTATTGTTTTAGGGGAGTGTTAAAATATATTTAATATATTGTGTGGTTTTATTATTTATTTTCAGTTTGATTACCAGGGAAGTCCACTGGGCCTGAAAGTGCCCATTTTCAGTGGAGGCCCGGGGAGAAAAGCTCCATAAGCAATACAGTAAGGGTTACATAATTTATAAAGGTATAATACATGTACAATATTCATACAGTAAGGGAATGCAAATGCATAAAAAGTATAGCATACAACACAGTTTACAGGTGTTTGCATTCAGAGCAAACATGATCAACTGTCTTTATAATAAAAGATCTAAGGTTCTTGTGTTATTATACTAGTAGGGGGGAGACAGTTTGCATACAGTTATTTTAATTAAGTAAGGTATATTCTTAATGTGCAGTCAATAGAAGTAATTTGCTATTTACAATATATACATACTTGGAATTATTATGTATATATTGTAAATAGCAAATTACTTCTATTGACTGTACGTTAAGAATATACCTTACTTAATTTAGAATAACTACATACTTGGAATTATGGACTTCCACGGTGGTGCAGCGGTAGCGTTGTTGCCTCACAGCAAGAGGTTCTTCTGTTCGATTCTTGGCTTGGGAGTGCCTTCTGTGTGGAGTCTGCATGTCCTCACGGCGGTTGAGTGGGCATTGGAAAGATATGCATTGAATGGGTGTGCCTTCGTTGAAGGTTGGGCGTCAGGCTGGCAACTCGACACCATAAAAAACAACTGCTAATTAGCGGACCAGAATTCCGCTGTGGTGACCCCTAACCAGGAAAAGCCGAAAGACAAACAACATGCTTGGAATTATTGATGTTAAGTTGTCTATCTCGCCTTCATTCTTGCTGGATGGGTTCGGAGCCGACCTCGGCTCCGACTCGGCCACTCTAAAAGCTCGAGAGTTGGTTCCACCGGCTCGAGGCTCCCCTTATATCCCACAATGCTAGGCGAGAGTTACCTCAGATCTCGTTTGCCGCTACAGCTTCGAGATTGGTTGCTTCTACCGGTTCCTGGTGAGTGTTAGCTTTTTCTTCTAAAAGTTACTCTTTTTACCCCTTTTTAAGTTAAATTCTCCTTAGATTAGTGTAGATCATAGAACTTTATCCCGACCCTAATTTTTCCCGTTTCTTGTCTAAAAGAACCTTTGGTTCTTCCCTTGGGCCTTAGGCCTTCTCTTCCCTAAGGGAGTGTTTGTGTAGTTTACTATAATTTACTACATTTTATTGTACTTTATTTCTAGTATCATTACTAAAATTGTTATATTTTCTGACAGGGTATAACTGGTGTGTTTGAGTGTGTGTTTGTATACACCTGTCAGTTAGGCAATGTCTAAAGAAGCAAAGGTCTCCGGATTCAAGAAGTGTGATGCGTGCTGTCAGAAAATGTCTCTGACAGACGCTCACACTTCTTGTGTCTATTGTCTGGGGCCTTTGCACCTGCAGGACTCCTGTGCTGTTTGCCATGGCTTCAGCCCCAGGGTCCTGCAGGAAAGAAAAACAAGCTAATTCTGAGAGGCTTGTTGAAGCCTGAGGATTCCCTGTCTGTCTCAACAGGGAAGCCCTCTAAGGCATCGAGGTCTTCGGCTCCGGCTTCTGAGCCGAGACCTCAGGTTGTTCAACCTTTGCCTTTATCGGCTCCGGCTGGAGCCGATAAGTCTCAGTCCACAGTTTCTGTGGCTCCCTCGGCTCCGGCTGGAGCCGAGGTTATTGAAGTACCCGTGTCGGCTCCGACCAGATCTTCGGAGCCGACAACTAGAAAGAGATCAAGGTCACCATCTATTGGCTCCGTTCATTCGGCTCCAGGTTCTCCCCTGCTGTCTGAACGGAGCCAAAGGTCTCATTCCTCTAGGTCATCGAGGCTGTCCGATCATGACCTTCAGAGGGTAGTGAGTCGACTACTTAAGTCTGAGGCACTAGCCCAGATGCTTCAGAGCCCGACTCATCAGTCGGTGCCTGCCCCGGTCCATCAACTCTTTCCTCCTTCGACTCTTTTGAGTTCGGAGCCGGGTCGTGTCGGAACCGAGACTGTGGTTACTTCGGAGCCGAGACAATTGTCTTCGGCTCCGTCGTCGGCTCCATTTTCTTCTGTGGAGGAATCTCGGCGCCGGACTTCCCTCGTCGGCTCCGAGGGGGTGAGTGGCATCGGACCCTTGTCCGACCCCCCTCTCCCTCTCGGTGCTTTGGCGCTGGTGAGTTCGGCTCCGACATCGGCCTCGAGCCATCACTGTCGGTGCCGAGGGGTTCTTAGCTCCTCGGAGCGGGGACCTCTGGCTCTGCCTGACAGGGGTGCATTCGAGGTCATGCGGAGTGTGTTAGAGCCTGGCTCTACTCCACAGTCGGCTCCGTCAGCCCCTCCTTCGATGCTGCCTCAGGGTAAGTCGACTCACTCTCTCATCCCGGACCGCAGAGAGCCAGCTCCTCAGGAGCCCCCTGTGGGGATTTCATCCTCTTCCGAGGCCTCTCCTGATTTCGCAGAAGAGCCCCCTCGGAAGAGGAAGTGCAAGAGGAAGCACATTGACTCACCTGAGTCTATCACGTCAGACACAGATCTGGATGATTCTGAGGGTTCCCCGTTCCCCTTCTGAAGATGTCTCATTTGCAGACATTCTGGAGATCCTTAAACAGAGGGGAAATTGGCCAGCCCTCAACCCTTCGGAGGACGAATCTGTGTATCTTGAGGCGTTTGGCTCTCGTCCTTCCACCTCCTGGGTGTCCCCCCCCCTTCGACCCCCTCATGCAGGTGGTTGCTAAGAAGGCATGGACGGCTCCTGATTCAGTGGACCCCACTCCCAGGAGACCCTCCAAATTCATCACAGCTCCATCAGACAAGCAATTTTTATCAAAAGGAGTTTCTGTGGATGCTATGGTGGTAGCTGCCGCCACAAAGAAGGAATTGGCTGATCCTTCAGTGCCTGTCCATCCACCTAACAAGGAATCTAGGTCCATGGATAGGTGGAAGCGGATGTTCTCCTCAGCGACATTTACCATGCGTTCGCTGAATTACCTGTGCCGTTTCACTCGCCTTCAAAGGGACTTGATCAAGGAAGCGAGTGAAATGTTGAAGGACCCTACAGCTGCGGGTTTCAAGAGAAAATGAACACGCAGCTGGCTATCCTTAATTCCATTTCCAACTCCTCCATGCCTCCTCTCTTATGCGGCCGATGGAGCGAGCAGAGCCGCAGGAACAGGGGTAGCCTTACGTAGGCACGCCTGGATGCGGCTATGCAACTTTATGGAACCTTTCAAGACGTCTTTCACGAACTCCCCTTTTGATGGATCATCTCTTTTGGTCCTCAAGTGAAAGAAACACTGACTAGGTGCGAGACTGATGGCAAGACCCTTTCTGCCGCCGGAGTCCGTTTTCGACTCCTTCTAGGCCTTACCCCAAAGGCCAGAAGGGTGGAAAGATGTGGTTCCGTAAACAATCTCAAGGGACTTCGCCTGACGACAGAGTCGTTTTCCTACCAGAGGCAGAGGTGGGAATAACAATGGTAGACGCCGCCCTAGGGGCAGGGGGTCCGCAGAACCAGGGCAATCGGGAAGCCTTTCCTGACAAGCCCTTTCAGCATCCCTGAGGTGTTGCCCGACTGCCCATCTTCGGAGGCAGTCGGGGAAGATTGTCACTGTACCCAGAAGCCTGGCTATCCCTGACTCAAGACAAATGGGTACAGTCCATCATTTCGAAGGCTATTCTATCCCCTTTCTTCGTTTTCCAAATCAGTCAAAAATCCCTTCCAGATGTTCCACCGCTCAAAGGGATATAGCAGCTTTGGAAATTTCAAAACTGCTTGCAAAAGAGCAATTCAGTCAGTGCCAGCAGACCAACAAGGATCCGGAATCTACTCAAGGTTCTTTTAGTTCCAAAGAAAACAGGGACTGGAGACCGATTTTGGATCTCAGTGTCTTGAACAAATCAGTCAAGAAAACAAGATTTCGGATGGTCACGCTGCAATCCATTCTTCCCCTTTGGGCAAAGAAAACTGGATGTGCTCTATAGACCTTCGGATGCGTACTATCACATAAAATGAACAGACGCTCCAGAAGATTCCTCCGCTTCAGGCTGGGAACCAGTCATTTTCAGTTCAGGGCCCTGCCCTTTGGTCTCACCACTGCCCCGGTGTTTACCAAATGCATGGCAGTGGTAGCTTCTCACCTGAGACGACAAGGATTCCAGGTGTTTCCATATTTGGACGACTGGCTTCTCACAGCTCCCACCAAGCATCTCCTTCTGATGGCCAGAGATTATACTTTTCGCGTTTGTCAAAAACTGGGTATTTCAATAAATTGCGAAAAGTCTGTTTTGTCGCCTTGTCGTACTATTACCTACATAGGCGCAAATTTAGATACTATAAACATGTCTGCAACGCTAACGAACCAAAGGATATCAGACATTCACAAATTGGTGTCACTTCTTCTCAACAACAACAGAGCCAAAGCCAGGTTAGTTCTAAAGGTGTTGGGAATCATGGCAGCGCCATACCTCTCCTCCCATTGGCCAGATACCACATGCGGATCCTTCAGTGGATGCTTTTTCTCAATGGTCGTACCAGGAACTTCCAATGTCTCACACCATTATGATCACGCGTGCAAAAGCATCTCAATTGGTGGATGTCTTCCCCCCAGCTCCTGTCGGGAAGGCCATTTGTTCCACCTCCTCCGGTTGCTACTCTGACAACGGATGCCTCCCTGATCCGGTGGGGGGCGGCATTATCAGTCCAGGACAGTCCACGGCACATGGCAACCAAACGAATGCCACTTGCACATAAATGTTCTGGAGATGAGAGCAGTGCTTTTAGCGTTGCAAGCCCTTCAAGACTCTCTTCCCTTGGGAACGATTGCAATCCAGACAGACAATATGTCTGTAGTGTGGTACATCAACAAACAAGGCGGAACCAGATCATACCCCTGTGTCGAGAAGCACTCAGACTGTGGCAATGGGCGATTTCTTCTCAGCGTTTTCTGATAGCAACGCACATCCCGGAAGTCGAATCACATTGCGGACAAGTTGAGCAGGGCTATACTCCTGCCTCACCTCTGCTCTCTGAAAGACTCTGTAGTGAGAGAGAGATTTCTCAAGTGGGGTCAGCCTTGCTGCGATCTTTTGCTACTCCCCAAAACAGCAAGTGCAGAGAATACTTCACTCTATTCCTTTACCAGGCCAACCCAGCAGGGACGCTCTAGTCCAAGTTTGGCCCCGGGGACTTCTGTATGCATTTCCTCCTTTCCTCTGATCTCTCAAGTAATACAGAAAGCTATCGCTCAGAAGGCCTCATTGATCCTCATTGCTCCTTACTGGCCTCGACAAGTGTGGTTCCCCTTTCTACATCGTTTTCTCTTGAGCGACCGTGGAGTCTGGACCTAGTTCCAGATCTTTTGATCCACCAGTCGGGTCAGTTTCATCGCTCCCTCCCTCTCTGAACCTCACTGCTTGGTTCCTCCAGTTCCAACCGTAGCCAGGCTTCCTCAATTATCTCACTCGGTTAGAGATATATTGATAGCTTCCCATAAATCTTCTACTCGAAAGATTTATTTGAGTAAGTGGAAACGCTTCTCATATTGGGCACAAGGAAAGGACATAGATCCTTTCACCGCTTCCATCCAACTAGTCCTTGATTTTCTAGCTGAACTCTTCCATGCAGGTTCATCTCCATCTACTCTTAAGGTTCAATTGGCAGCTATTTCTAATTTTCATGTGGGCATTTCTGAATCTGCCCTTATGTCCCACAAACTTTGCAAAGCCTTTTTGAAAGGAGTTTTTCTTCTCAGACCTCCTATAAGAAATCCTCCTTCTCCTTGGGACCTAAATTTAGTTCTTGCTTCTTTGATTCTTTCCCCGTTCGAACCTGCAGCTTCATGTTCCTTAAAATTATTATCATGGAAAACTCTCTTTCTGGTGGCTATCACATCAGCTAGAAGAGTTTCAGAACTTCAAGCACTCAGTTGTCATTCTCCTTATCTCTTATTCCATAAGGACAGAGTTTCCTTACGAACTAACCCGTCCTTTTTGCCTAAAGTGGTTTCAACATCAAATCTAAACCAATGCATTGACCTCCCTGTCTTTTTCCCGGAGTATTCAAATAGGTCTGAACAAAAATTACACTGCCTGGATGTTCATCGTCAATTAAGGTATTACTTGGACAGGACGAAACAATTCAGAAAATCTGATCAGCTGTTTGTCTCCTATGCGGAAAGCAGAAAGGGACTTCCAGTTTCAAAGGTATCATTATCCAGATGGCTAACATCTCTGATTACCCTTGTTTATGAGATTAGACACCAAAAACTGCCTAATAAACCTAAAGCCCATTCCACCAGAGCTTTGGCTACTTCTCTAGCCTTCCAAGACAGACTGCCTATTGACACCATTTGTGCAGCGGCTACTTGGGCTACTCCTCACACTTTTATTTCCCATTATAAGTTGGATTTAGCTTCTAGGCATAGAGCTAATTTTGGTTCCACTGTTCTCAGGAGTCTGTTCCGTTAGGCCACCCGGGACAAGGTGCTAGGGACGCGGTCCCATCCAGCAAGAATGAAGGCGAGATAGACAACTTAACATATAGAAGTTATGTTCTTACCATAACGTTCCATGTTAGTTGTCTTCTTCTCGCCTTCTTCTTGCGCCCCACCCTCCTTGCACCTGGCCTGGACAGACCTAGAGGAGTTGTGATCGTGACCTCTCTTTCTACCACCTCTTTCTTAGTCATATGCTATTATGCATATTTCTTTTTCAGGATGTAGGTCACCCTTTTCTTCCTGCTGTTAGAGGTGGATTCTTTTTACAGTTGTACTGTTATTTATATAAGCTGGGTTAGCTTACAAACGAGATCTGAGGTAACTCTCGCCTAGCATTGTGGGATATAAGGGGAGCCTCGAGCCGGTGGAACCAACTCTCGAGCTTTTAGAGTGGCCGAGTCGGAGCCGAGGTCGGCTCCGAACCCATCCAGCAAGAAGAAGGCGAGAAGAAGACAACTAACATGGAACGTTATGGTAAGAACATAACTTCTATTTATATTTCTACTATTTTTTTTTGGGGGGGGGGTATTCCGATAAAACTAAGGCAGCTCTGGTGGCATAGGGGAGTAGTACACTGACTTTGACTAGGGCAACCTGGGATTGATTAGTGGCTTGGGAGACTGACTGGGATGGCTTGCGGATGATCCTTTTAGCCAGTTGTTGACAAGGACACAAAGGAACCCTCATGGCTGTCTGAATGACTGTCCACTCTGGACAGCTCTTGCCCTTACATTGGATGAAATCCCAGGGAAAAGGAACTAATATATCAGTGTCTAACTGGGGGGGGGTCAACGATCAGCAGACATTGGACAAAGATCAACTAGGAACAAATTCTTAGTGATGTCATATCATGGTTTCATTCTATGTGGTTTCAATCACTAATTCTGTGTCTTTGTACAAAGCTGCTGGTACCTGGAGCTGGTGGAGTAAGACCATCAGTTAACTGCTGTAACTTGGAAGGAGTTGATCTTTTAATGAATGTCTTTTCCTTCTGTGTGATACCCATTGTTACTGCTCAAAAAGCTGAAGGTAAATGTGGACGAAGTTGATATGTACATCTGGTTAATATCTTTATCCACCCAGTGCATTAAAGTTGACAAATAAAACATGCTTGAATCTGATAATTAATGGCCTTTCCTTCTCTGCCATCCATTGTGCCTGATCAGAAAACTACAAGTACAGCATGTTAGTAGTTTTATTTGCATTGAGAGATTTGTATGTTCTGTGCACTTGTAGGATTTTTAGTTTAGCCCAACCAAGCATGGTGCTTGTAAGAAAATTCAAAGCCACTCTGCTAATGTAATGACACCAACTTAATATTATTTTAAATAGTAAGATTATTTTGTGGTTTGAAGTTTTAGAGATTACATTAACTAGTGAATAAATTTACAAATTAATCTATTTCGGTTTTATAAATATGATTCAGTGGTGATGTGTTCTGCCATTAGGATATTTGTGTTTTCTGTTTGGTGTTAATATGGTCCTTGTGGAACTTTTGGTCAAGAAAAGCCTGTGTTTGGTTGTAAAGCCTTCTATTAAGTCGCATTAAGGGTGGACTTATTCAGTAAGTAATTTTTATTTCACTGAAGTTAATGTTCCATTATTTTTGGCATTGATCAGTTGAGGTCCATTCATGAACCCAAAGGATGACACAATACATCTGATTGCTGTAGATACAAGACCTGTTCCTGCCTTTTGGGTTTTCAGCTTTGCTAAAATGCTGGTGGTCCATTTTAAGATGGACTAGTTGTGTATTCAGTACATCGTCTGTCTTCGTAATTGCAGGTATTTTTAGAAAGGCAACTTTTATTACAGCACATTTCTTTCTTTTTTTGACTTTTTCTTTGCAGTAAGTAAGTAGTGTGTTCACTACATCATATGCCAGGTGATAGATGCATTGATCTTATCTGGATCTATAATTTCCTAGAAATTTTTCATAGAAATTGAGGCAAAATGATAATCAATAAGACTACTAATATTTAATTCAATAAGCAGTAATTGCTCTCATTTAGTGATTTTCTGCAGCACTCTATCTCAAGATTTCAGCCTAGCTGTCCCCTGAGATGAGAGTGGGTAACAGCAGACAGCTCATGCTAATATTGTTTTATAAGCTTGTCTGATTTTTGAAATTGAGGAGGAGGAAAATGCAGCTGTAGCAAAACATTTTCCTAGTTTTGCGTCAGCTTTTTTTTGTAGTAAAAAGCAGCTTGGGATGCAGAAGCAAACGAGAATTTTTCAGACTTACAATGTTATTTATATATATATATATATATATATATATATATATATATATATATATATATATAATTTTTTTTTTTTTTTGTGATTAATGCTCGAGTAAATAGAATGCTTGGGGCAGAAAATTTTGAGCTATTGTTGGAGCTGAGTCCCTGTCATCACTAGGATTAAGATCTGCAAGACCTAGTCAAGGGTACCTTCTCTTTAGCCAGGTCACACTCCAGTCCACCAGTCCAGTTTATGATATTGTTGGAAACTATTAATTGATCTGACATTCCTGTATGAAGGTTGCTTGTTTCTGTGCTTGCAGGCCAGTTTCATATTTTCCCTTACTTTTCAGATTTTTTTAAAACCATAACTGTAGATGGGCTCCTTCTCCCTGTAGTTTACTGCCTTTTGTATTTATGGTACTAATTTGATTGGTGTTCGGCAAGGATAAGTAACAAGACCTGCAGTCTATTAAGACGAGTGAGTGTGGAGCTAAGATTCCATCTCAGGATAAGCATATTAGATGTGAAAAATGTTTAAAGGAAGCATATCTCTCAACTGTTCAGAGGTTTGCCTCATATTTTGGTAATCTGTTCTTCATAAAATTTGTAGATGTTATGTAGTCCAATCTTGCCTACATTCTTACCCGTGGGTTCGGAGCTGAATGTCTGCTCCGACTCGGCCATACCTTTTTAGCTCAAAGTCTTTCTATTGGCTGGGCTAAAATGGTATCCCATGCTGCACTGCTCTCTATCCCCAGATCTTGTTTGCCGCTCATGTAGCTCGGATGGGTTCTCACTCTTGGCTGTGGCTGAGTACCCTTTTTCTTTATCAGACAAGTTTTTTGCAAAAAAGCTATTTTCATAGCTATTGTGTGTGTTCTTGTCTGTATTGTGGAAAAGTTGTGTTTTTGATGTTTTTTTCTGTGGTATCCCACTAGCTGTTTCCAACGGGCTAGGCCTGTTTCAGTTTCCTTGTGTTATAAAAGTTTCCCGGGACTAAAACCATTTAAATTAGAGGAATTAGTCCTTCCCCTTTTGTGTTTGTGTCTGAGGATCGTTTAACTTGGAGATCTTGTGGTATTCTGTTTGTTTGTTGTAGGCTTTTTCCCACCTTGTGACTGTTTGACCGTTGGTTGATTTTATTCAGTGGTTAATTGTTGGTTAACTATGTCCAAAGATACTAAGGAGCACAAGCCCTTGGGCTTCAAGAAATGCTCTAGGTGCAGTTATAAAATGTCCATTACCGATGGACACTGTGTATTGTCTGGGAGCGATTCATCTCCAGGAGTCGTGCAGTTTCTGTCATGCCTTTAGTCCACAAGTTGTTCAGGAAAAGAAGAATAAATTGATTTTGAAGGGACTTCTGAAACCCTCCTTCGAGGAGGGACTGGAGAGTGTTTCCAGCTCTAAGGCAAAATCCTCAAAAACCAAAAGGAGATCTCCAGCTCCATCAGTCTCCTCGGAGCCACTGGAGAAAATAGCAAAGTCTGCTTCGACATCCTCGGCTCTATTGTCCCTGGGGCCGCAGGAAGTGTCAGTTGTTATGGAACCTGCTTCGGCTCCAGTCTTCTTGGAACCTGTTCAGAGTCGATCGCCTAGCATTAGACCAGTATCCCCTCCTTGCAGGTCCCCTTCAGAGAGGAGGTCTCTATCTCCTTCTCTTTCCTCCAAATCTTCCAGGACCTTATCAGATTTGGACGTCGATAGAGTGGTGCAGAGACGACTTCAGTCACTGGTACTGGCAAAATTGTTCTCGGCTCCGACCCAGTCAGCTTCGGAGCCGGTCCCTCAACCTGCTTCGATACTTCTCCAAGCACATCTCAGCTTTTGGAGCTGGAGTGCTCGGCTCCGTGTGATGTCCCCAGGTCTGTTCCGACAGCACCTCCTGGCTTATCTGTGCCGTCAGCTCCGACCCAGTCGGCGACGTCCATGGGGTTCAGGACTCAGGATTCTTCGGTCGGATCCGAGGGAGAGGCTTCGAGGCACCTCTCTGCTCCTAGTCTCCCTCTCTGTGCTTTGGCGCGGGGAAGTCTGACTCCTGTCTTGGCTTCGGAGGCTGGTCGTTCTTCGGACTCGGGAGGACCAGCCTTCGAGGCCATGCAGAGTGCGATTGGCCAGGTCGTCAGCAGCATCATACGGGTCTGTCACTCTGTCCCCTACTACACCGGTGCAGGTCTCTGATCGCCATCCGTCTCTAAACAGCTGAGCTCCAAGGCCTCAGGGTACCCTCACGAGTGGTCCCCACATTTCTGAGGGCCCCTCAGAGTTTTCGCCTGAGGAACCACCCAGAAAGAAGATGTGCAAGAGGAAGCACATAGATTCCCAGGATGAGTCTCTCACATCAGACACCGACCTCATGGAATCGGAGGGGTCCCCTAAGTCATTCTCTGAAGATGTTTCTTTCTCTGACATCCTAGAGATTTTGAAACAAAGCGGTGACTGGCCATCCAAAGCCCCCTCCGAGGGGGAGTCGGTCTTCCTGAAGGCCTTTGGTGCTCACCCAGGAGGTGGAAGGCTATCTCCACCCTTCGAGCTTCTGGATTTGGTCTGTCGAAGGGTGTGGGGAAACCCCTGACTCTGTGGAACCAGTCCCCAGGAGACCCAATAAATTTTTGTCTGCTCCTCCTGATAAGGATTTTCTGTCCAAGGGAGTCCCTGTGTATGCCATGGTGGTGGCAGTACGGGAAGCGTACTTTTTCTTTGGCAACTTTTACCTTACGGTCACTGAATTATTCGTCACACTTTACATGGCTCCAGAGAGATCTCCTCAAGGAGCTCGGAGATACTCTCATGGGTAATGTTTCTGAGGCAGTGGCCCAGACGGTCAATGCTCAAATGTCTACCCTCAATTCTATTACAAACTCCTCCATGAGGCTAATCTCCTATGCAGCTGAAGGAGCGAGTAGGGCAGCAAGTTCAGGAGTTGCTGTTAGGAGGTAGGCCTGGATGCGCCTTTGTCATTTCGCTGAGGCCTTCAAGTCTTCATTCACTGATGCCCCTTTTGATGGTTCCTCTTTGTTCGGAACCAAAATGAAAGACACTCTCACCAGGTGCGAGCAGGAGGGAAAAACTCTGTCTGCCGTAGGAGTCTGTTTTTCCCTTCCCTCTAGGCCTTATCCCAAGGCTCAGAGGGCTGGCAAAATGTGGTTCAAGAAATCAGAGTTTTTTCCTGCACAGGTGAGCCCTCCAGAGGCAGGTGAGGGGGTGGTTATTCAGGGAGAT
Organism: Protopterus annectens; assembly: GCF_019279795.1. Classification (NCBI taxonomy): domain Eukaryota; kingdom Metazoa; phylum Chordata; order Ceratodontiformes; family Protopteridae; genus Protopterus; species Protopterus annectens. The sequence goes on along the minus strand of NC_056739.1, from coordinate 600,456,913 downwards.
GCCGCCCTAGGGGCAGAGGAGGCCCCCCGCAACTTGGGAGACCACAATTCCTGTCGTGGTTCTCCCTACCGCCGCTCCTGATGGGAGGCCCAACTGTGCGTTTCCGGAGCCAGTCGGGGGTCGAATCTCATTATACTCTGAAGCCTGTCAAAATATCACCCAATCCCAATGGGTTCTAATAATTTCCAGAGGACATGTCATCCCTTCTCACAAATCCCTCTAATCAAGAAAATCCCGGACGCTCCACCCAGTCAGGGATTACGCAGCTTCAGAAGTTTCAAAGCTGCTAGAAAAGGAGCCATCCAACATGTCCCCTCAGACCAGATCGGATTAGGAATTACTCCAGATTCTTTTGGTGCCGAAAGGACAGGGGACCTGAGACCCATATTGATCTCAGTCAATTGAACACCCATGTGCAAAAGTCCAAGTTCAATGGTCGATTGCAGTCTATTCTCCCATTGTTGGGAAAGAAGTGTGGATGTGCTCCATCGACCTCAAGGATGCTTACTGCCACATAAAGATGGACAGGGCATCCAGAAGTCACCCACGCCCGGTGGAAGCCAGTCATTTTCAGTTTCGAGCCCTGCCCTTTGGTCTCACCACAGCCCCCAGGGTGTTTACCAAATGCATGGCAGTAGTGACTGCTCACTTGAGACATCAGGAATTCCAAGTGTTTCCTTGGACGACTGGCTCCTTACTGCCACCACCAGGCATCTACTACTTCAGACCAGGGACGCTACTGTCAACCTATGTCAACAATTGGGCATCACATTGAACTGGGAAAAAATCTGCCTTGTTGCCCTCACAGCGTGTCACTTAGGCGCCGAACTAGACACCATCCTCATGCGCGTTTCTACACAGGAAAGAATCAGAGTCCTACAACAACAGGTTCACGCCTTGCTCCCCCTGAGAAGATAGAAGGCAAGATGGGTCCTCCAACTGTTGGGGACAATGGCTGCTACGATTATGTTAGTCCCTCTGGCAAGGTTACATATGAGGCTCCTTCAGTGGCTGAGTGGTCCCTGAACTGTCAAGTTGTGGAACAGATCTTCCGCAGGTGGGGTCAGCCTTGCTGCGACCTTTTGCCAGCCCCTCAATGCCAAATGCAGCAGCTACTTCACATTGATCCTCCTCAGAGGGAGTCCCCAGGGACGCTCTAGTCCACGATTGGCCCTCCGGTCTACTATATGCCTTCCTCCGTCCCCTTGCTGTCAAAGATTATTCAGAAAGTGTAATCCTTGGGAAGCATAATGATTCAGATTGCCCCACACTGGCCTCACAAACTTGGTTCCCTTTCTCCATCCCTATCTCCTGACACTCCTTGGATTCTGGACTGACAACCAGACTTACTGACACACATGTCAGGGCAGCTCCATCCTCTCTTCGACCCTCCGGTTGACAGTGTGGCTACTCCACTTCCGTCATTAGTTAGGTTTCATCATTTTTCGCCGGAGGTGATCCATATTTTATCTTCCTCTCATAAGCCCTCGACCAGGAAGACTTATTACAGCAAATGGAAGAGGTTTTCAGTCTGGGCGCATGCCAAAAGGATTGACCCCTACACAGCTCCAATTTCATCTGTATTGGAGTTCTATGCTCTTTAACCAGGGTTCAGCGGCTGCAACAATTAAAGTCCAGTTGTCGATTTCTACCTTTCATGTCGCAGACGAGCCTAGCCTGATGGCACATAGACTCTGTAAGGCTTTCCTGAAGGGCACTTTGTTACTTCGTCCTCTGGTATCGGAACCTGTTATGCCTTGGGACTTAAACTTTGTTCTACAGGGTCTTACTTCACCCCCCTTTGAGCCTACAGCCACTTGTGATTTAAAATTCTTAACTTGGAAGACTGTCTTTTTAGTAGCCATCACGTCAGCCAGACGTGTTTCGAGCTTCAAGCTTTGTCAATCAAACCCTCTTATTTGATATTTCACACGGACAGGGTTTCTCTCAGACCTAACCTCTTTTCTTCCCAAAGTGGCGTCAGTCAGTAACCTTCACCAATCTATTGAATTGCCAATGTTTTTTTTCTCCAGTTCTCAAACAAGGCAGAATTCAAATTTCATCAGTTGGATGTACACAGACAATTGTGTTTTTTATTTGCACAGAATGAAAGACCTCAGAAAATCTGATCAGTTGTTTGTTTCATTTTCGGAAAACAGAATTGGGTCTCCTATTTCCAAAGTCACGTTGTCCAGGTGGATTTCCAGTTATATGTTTCATTTATTCCTCAGGGGGTAAAGATTTACCGTTCTGGGTGAAGGCTCACTTAACCTGGTCGGTATCTACATCTACAGCTTTTCAGGCCAGATTGTCTATGGATGATATTTGTGCTGCGGCTACTTGGGCATCTCCTTGCACCTTTGTTACTCATTACAAGTTGGATGTGGTATCTAGGGCAGGTCTTCCTTGGTTCCACAGTGCTCAGGAGTATTTCCCACTGAGCCTCCCAGGATTTAGGTGCTGGGGACGCTGTCCCACGGGTAAGAATGTAGTAGATTGACTACATAACATCAAGAAGTTATGTACTCACCATAACGTTCGATGTATGTAGTCCATCTCACCTCACATTCTTACTTACCTCCCCCATCCTGGAGAATCTGGAGGTTAGGTCTGGTTTCAGAGCTCCCTTCATTCTTGGTTTGTTCTTCCTTCCCTTAGGTGGTGTTATGCATGGAGAATTGAGTGTTGGTGCTCGCAGCAAACTAGATCCGCGGGTAGAGAGCAGTGCAGCATGGGATACCATCTTAGCCCAGCCAATAGAAAGACTTGGAGCTAAAAAAGTACGGCCGAGTCGGAGCCGACATTCGGCTCTGAACCCACTGGTAAGAATGTGAGGCGGGATGTACTACATACATCAAACGTTATGGTGAGTACATAACTTGTTTTCTAGCAAAGCACTGAGGACAGAAGTCCTTAAATAATGAAACATATTTGAGTTTCAGACTGGTATCCTTCATAAAATGCATGCTAACACACCTCTTGTTATTTTGGCAGGCTTGTAAGTTTTTAAGAACCATATTTAAAACCTGTTCCAATTTTTGGGCCTTTGTTCCCCGTATTATTTTAGGCTTTTTCCAGATTGCTTACACTAAGAGGTTGAGAGGTATGGCCAGAAGATATTTTTTTAGAAGATGGTAGTATTTGTGCTGTTTTCAAACCGTCTCCTCTGAAAGAAAGGAAACGTTGTTTAGATTTAGACATGCTCTGTGCTACCTCTGTAACAACTGGTCACCACTCCCACAAGACGGGAAAACATATTGGACCTGATCATCACCAACATGGGGACTCTATGTTCCATACCAGAGGTATACTCCTCATTGGTAAGATCTGACCATAAATTAATCACTATGGACATCCATATCCCGTCCCCACCCCCAGCAAGGGAAACCACGGTCAGAAACTTCTCAAAAGCAAACTTCCCACTTCTCAAAACCGAGGTGGAATCCTTCAAAGCCCCAGGGCCAGTGGAAAATATAGCCCAAACCGCAGAATCCTTTACAAATGCATTCTATGGATACCTACAAGAATGCATGGATCGTGCTATCCCAAATAAAACCAAGACACACTCCTCCAAAGGCAGGAGACCTGTCTGGTGGACCCCAGCCATAAATAAGCTGTACAACAGAAGGAGGAAGCTACTACATGATAGAGCAAAATCCCTGAAAGGGAAGGCAACTCTGATCAGTACTAGCAAGAAACTACGATCCCTCATAAAATCATCTAAGGCTAGCTTCGAAAGAAAAATTGCACAAGACGCTAAAGATAATCACACGGCTTTCTTTAGTTATGTCAGAAACCTGGGTGGAAACTCCGAGATATGCTCTGAGTTAGTGGAAAATGACAAAAAATACACTGAACCCACAGACATTGCCAACATCCTGGCAGACAGGTTCAGTGCAAACCCCCCCCCCCCCAAATGAGAAAATGACTATCCCAACAGAGTGTAGCCTCCCTGACATCACAGATGCACAGGTGAGGGCTGCCCTCTCCAAAGCAAAAAACACCGCACCAGTGGGACCAGACGGTGTCCCGGGCTGTGTTTTACATGAGCTCCAAGATGAACTGAACCCTCACTTAAAATTACTGTTCAGTCTCAGCCTTACAACAGGATATGTACCCAAAGAATGGCGACAGCAAAGTGGTCCCACTCCATAAAGTTTCCGTGGTATAAGCCTAACTAGCCTGGTCTGCAAAGCTATGGAGCGTATCATAATGGAACTCATAAACAAAGACATTGGGAACCTCCAAACACTGGATCCTACCCAATTCGGCTTTAAGAGCAGATTTTGCCTCTTGAACCTGGTCAATTTCTTTGAAACAGTCACCAAGGCCATAGACTAAGGGAAGGTAGTCCACACAGCGCACCTTGACCTTGCAAAAGCCTTCGACACAATACCCCACTCGGGCATCCTAAATAAGCTCACCAGCTTAAATATCAACCCCTATGTCACAAGATGGGTTGCAAACTGGCTTAGGGATAGAACCCACATGGTCAGTGTCAAAAGATTTTAATACTCTTAACATATACTGGAAGAATCACGCAGATAAAAGTAAGCAAAAGGTTTATTTTACATGCATGGAGACATGCTACAAAGTACATGGTATGTCAGCAGTCTAAATTCTGTACATTTCACATGGGTTTTTATACCCTCTCCTGCACGTACACAGTGACTGGTTACTAGACAAGGAATTTCACTCAAAGCTATAAATTCACATCCTGGAGCCTTAGATGGTCAGGAGGTCAGGCACAAAATAAGCTTGTGCCTGGATCAAGGTATCATCTGTGCATTCCTCTTTGGTCAGCAAATCCTTTAAAAGAAAAACAACTTATTTTAGCTTATTTATTTGCACGCAATGCAGTTTCACATTTTAACCCTTACTATACATGATACAAAGATGTTGAACACAAAGATTCTTACTACAGTCAGAATTGCAGGTGTCATGTCAGACTCTAAACCAGTTACAAGTGGCGCCCCACAGGGCTCAGTCCTGGGACCTCTCTTGTTCGGTATATATTTCTCTGAAGTACAGGCTAACACAGGAGGACTATGGCTGACAAAGTTTGCAGATGCCTGCAAACTAGGGGCCATAATCGACTTGCCGGCTGACACAAGCATCCTCCAAAAAGGTCTCACAGAGATAACTTTACCCGACACCTGCTACAATTAGAAAGACCCCCAAAAGTACCTCACCAAGAGGATCAAGGGGCTCAACAGATGCCCTACGAGTTAGGCTAAAAACTCCAGCTCTACTGAGTTGCTTACCTCCTACTCAGAGGCGATCTGTCCCTGACGTATAAAGCCATGTCCTACCCAGAATTAATGGAGATGCTCCACCTCAAAAAATCCAAACCATCAGAACTACACGCCCAGTGACTTAAACCTCAGCACAGAAATAAATAGAACATGCTGAGGGACAGATTCATATCCCAGAGGCTCCCCTCACTCTGAACAAAACCCCAATCCATGTCAGACAGAGCCCCTCAATGACCCTCTTCAAGAAGAATCTTGACGCTTGATGGGAGATCGTAAATTTACCACTGGGATCTCTTCTGTGTCACTGCTAGACAGAGGCATGGTAAACTAACCTTAAATGGCTATCTTCTGTGACCTACTATACAGAGGCACAGTCAACTAATCTAAGAAGGGTGGGCAAAGCCAAACACACTCTGGCTAGGCTTGTAATGCCCTAGGGCAGATAGCCAAGTATCAACCTATGAACTTATGTATCTGTTTAAATCTATATATTTTACGTTGGAAAGTGGAACATAGGAGGTTAATTTCAGTCCAGCAAAACTTCAGAAAATAGCTGTACTTTAAATTACTTTATGGCTGTGCAATAAAAGATATCTTTCAGTTTCAATGCAGCAAGGAGATCCAGTGTCTAAAACTATGGAGCTTTCTGTATTGTCTCTATGGTGAAATAATTATAGACTTGAAATGTGAAGGGATGTAATTGTTTTATGACTTCCAGTATCTGCCAAATATCTGAGGCCTGTGTATTTCACAGGTAGATGCTAAATACTGCTAGTTTCCAGCAGTGGGGGTTTCACCTGGGATAGAGTCAGATAACAGGAACTGACGTCATTCTGCAAGCTATCCCAGCAGTAATATTTCAGATATTAATTTAATAAGTCTCTTTGAGAGACGCAGTGTTCTGTATCTGGTTTTGGACCTGACCAGAAGACCCACACTACACATTCACCTTGCTCTTAAGTAAGTTAATTAGGGTATAGTAATTCTCCTGGATTCAGTCAGGAATATAGTGAAGCATAGTTAAAATGGTTTTATTTGAGACTGTTCTATGTGTTTTAAATATTTCCTGTAGTTTTGAACTCTGTCACTGGTATATATACATATGTATATATATATATTATATATATATATATGTGTGTGTGTGTATATATATATATATATATATATATATATATATATATACGTATATATGGGTTCATTTGAGATCGACAGGCTATATGATCGACACTCATTTGGTCAACAAGCAGATTTGCCCTCCCCAATGTTGTGCGACCCTGGAGTTGATATATATAGTTAGGGGTGGGGTGCACAGTCCCCACATAACATGCTTGTCCACCAAATGGATGTCAATCATATGGCCTGTCTACTATGTGAAGTAGACCCATATATATATATAGATATATATATATATATATATATATATATATATATATACATATATAATATGTATATGTACATAAAATATATTTAAACCTTTCATTGTGGCTGATCTGTCTAGAGCTATTTAAGTTCTGAGAGTACTTGCATATTTACTTGGTGACACTGTATAGGCCACTCCTGATGGCCTTGCTCTTGGTCAAGCTACCATTTGTATTAATATTAATATTACAAAGTAAAATTGGACACCTTTGTTAAGGGCCTTAAAGTAGCTGATAAGGAGATGGCTGGTGGCAGTGATAACTAACTTTTATAGTCTGGGTAAAAGGGGGCATAGCTAGTAAACCTGTGCCAGCTTTTCCCAGGTGTGTGTACATGCATAAATCAAGCCTCAGAGTGTGTGTTTGAGCTACTTGGGCAAGGACATGAAGCACTGGTTGGACAGAAAGGGTGATTGAGGTCTTGGCTTGGCCACTTAGCTGAGATCTCAACTCTGTAGCTGTGCCAGTGGGAAGTCTAATTGGGAGCTGGAGAAAGAGGGAGAAACCAGCCCTGGACTTGACTGTGCTTTCTTTGTGCTCTTAAGGAACTGCACCTGATGCATAGAGCTGCATCTGGAAATACAATGTGTGTACCTGTTATCCTCCCATTGTATGCCCCTCAGTGTTGCCAGTGGTTAGGATTGAGGCTCATTGTTTACTGGCCCAGTGGTGGGTCGTGACAGAAGGCCAGCTGTAACCACTTTATTATTGGCATCAACATCAGTGACCCAGCTGGAGTCAGTACCTCAATTTAGAGACTCCTGACTTGACCTCAGCATTGGTGTTGATCTTTTCCTTGGGTCTCAGAACTTCATGTGATCCCACTTTGCCAGGGCCATTTTCAATCCCATTCTCCTTGGGGTGAAATACTCCATCCTCAGAGTCAATGTTTAAGTATTCTACATTGGGGTTACAGACCTTGACTGGTGTGTCAATGGATGCTTTGATCTTAAGGGTTAGGGACCTATTACTGGAAGGATGGGAAGTTCATTTTTCGCTTCTACTTTGGACCTTTTGGCATATAAATGTATTCTTTAATGGCATATGTTTGTGTTTATGACTATGTCATGTACTTTGGTATTATTGTATTTAACTGTATATTGTCTACTGTAACTGCTGTCTTGTTTTGGAGTTGTCTTCCTTGGAGTCCACTGAACATGGGACATTACAGCTGGACATTGCTAACAAATGTAAAGGAATAAGTACATAACAAGCAAATGTCACCTTTTGGATTCAATCCAATTCATATGTGCCTCGTGTGCATTATTCTAAGCTTACTGAGGTTATCAAATTGATAATACAACATACAAATTCAACTGTGATTAATGAATTCAATTTTGAATTTGAAGATGCATAATAGACAATTTTTGTCATTTTAACAGTGGTCCACAGTACATAGGACAGGAATACAGAAAATTTATCAGTTTAGGCAAGTCACACCAACTCCACTTCATGTTGATGGGCAGGCAGGGTCAAGTGGAGAGAGAGGTATTGATGGGCAGGCAGGGTCAAGCGGAGAGAGGGCTATTCCAGCAATTAAGTATTTCATGAAAAACAACAATCAAAAAAGCTCTGAGAATTGTCATATTGTAGTTTTAGTGTATAGGCACACACCATTGCTGGTGCACCCTTACCAGCCCAATTATTAATAAGCAGAAAGTGGGACAGTAATTGACCAGCTGTAAGACTCATACCTGAAAAGCATCACAAAGTAAAGGCTGGAAAAATCATCACTAACAGAAATATTATTATGACAGAAACTACAGAGGGGTTACCAGATTTTAGGTTGTAGACTTAAGAAATTTCACATTGTATAGCAGATGTATCTCACAAAGCAGCAAAGACAAACTCTAACATAGTTTGTGGGGAAGATGAAAAAGTATATCTCAAAACCATAGGAGATAACCAACCAGAATTCTGACCACCCCTACTGTTGAAAGGAAACAGATGGTGAGAGATACTCATGTCCTTTTTGTTTCCATGAGAAGTGTAGTGCAAAAATAACATGCCGGTAAAGAAGACTGGATATCCAGTATAAACAGTTCTGTTAAATGCTTGTGTGGATCCCTTGAGGTTAACTGTTTCCACTTTGAGTTTGGGGCCATTGCAGGCTTCCTTGCATTGACATCCCACCTTTATAATTCAGACACTCGCCCAAGGACCTTCTTTTTCTGTTGTTCCTGCCCTCCACCCCCATCTGGACAGGACTGAGTCATCAGTGGTGCTTTGTAGGATGTAATTGCATTGTCCAGATCGGAGTCTTTTCTCTTTCTCTCTCTCTCTCTCTCTCTCTCTCTTAGGATTCCCCGTTCTCAGACCATTGAGCAAGGCTGAGCGTAAGAGGAAAAGCTTGGATTCAGCAGAATCTTCCATTCTGGGTCTCTGCCTAGGACCAGGAGGTTGATTCTTTCTCCTTTCTGCTTGGTGGAGATTTTGAAGCTCATCAGGACTGTGGCCAGTTTGCATCAGTCCCTTTTGTTGTCTTCTTGGGTGGTTTCCCTTCTGATGAGATGGTTCAGCTGATTGTGGATAATGCTTGAGAGAGAGAAAAAAAAACAAAAAAAATGATTGCTGTCCTACTAAAGTGGCCAGATGAAATCCTCTGGCTGCCCAAAGATTGCTCTGCTTGGTTGCAGAACCTTTTTGTGAGCTCCTTTGTTGTTTTTGCTGTCCTTTAAAAAGCCATGAACCAGAGGCCAAACTTGTACATCCCCCAGAACCAGAGGCCAAACTTGTACATCCCCCAGAGAGAGAGAGAGAGAGAGAGAGAGAGAGAGAGACACACTGGGGTGAAGTGTTAGGCATCTGTGTGTCCATGTTTGTAGAGTCAGTCTCCATTGTCTTTGGATTAAATGCCCCCTCCCATAGTCTTACTTTTGGATATTCCGCTAAGGAGTACAGAGCACGTGGTTTCTTTTCGAGTGGTCACCCACCCGAGGAGTTTTTTTGGTAGAATGATCAGGGGTACTACCTGGCCCCCTTCTTTTGGAGGGTAATAGTCTTGCGCCTGAGGCATTTGTTCAGTGCATTCTCTCTCTAGACTGCTAGGAGCTGTTTGCTCCTTCATCTGCCTGAGCGGCTGATTATCCCACACAACAGGTGGGAAGGGACATAATAGTCAAGACTAGTGCATTCCTTTTATAATTCCACCCATGCTGCAGTCTCCCACTGTCATGGATGATGTTCTTCCATTTCACTGTTGCAGTATTCATTACAATAGGGATCCCCTACTAAGGGCAGCCCAACATCCAGCCAGTATACCAAAGCCTTTAGGTTGCATTTAGGTATGCCGACCAAACCCTTTTAAGTTGCATTTAAGTATGCCGTATGTCACATGTATGCTCCACATGTAGTGTAGGGCATAAAGGTGACTTCTGAATGTACCATCCTGGGAACTTCTTTGTTGCCAGTCCTAATGCCATTTTTGATCATTGTGCTGAACGCCTGTTGCATTGTTGGTTCATCAAGCTGTTGCAGATAAGTGCCCCATTGGGGTTCTTTTACTTGTATATCTTTATTGTTGCTTGTGGGGTTTCAGGTCACCCAAGAAGGGTAAATGCCAGTGTGGGAGATGGATTCCACGTAAAGACTGCCACTAACAGTGTCTGTTTTGCTTTGGAGCCTTACATGGCCAAACATCCTGTTCCATCGGTCAGGCCTTTGTATCTAAAATCCTTTGTAGTAGACTATGTTCTTTGACACTTTATCTTGAAAATCAGCATCTGAAGCTTCTTGAGAAGGGCACGATGAAGGAAACTTCCCACTCAAGGACAGCAATCAAGGAAGAAGGCCAAGAAACCTAAGCCAGAATCTTCTGATGTTCAGCCTCTGCCAGATGTCTCTCCAGATGTGAGTCCATGTCTGGAGATTTGCCCAGCTTTATCGCTGGATTTCTCTGCCACGACCGGGTTGGAAGCTGGCGGGAATTTTGACTTTAAGCACGCATGCCTGAGGAGGCATTGCAGACTTCCATTTTGGATGTTCTGGGGGAACTCCGGCTGATTTATCTCTGAGGGACCTAGGGGTGTTCCTCAAATTTTAGTCCGAGAAGAAGTCCCTACTGCCATCATTGAATGCCATCTTGGGTCAGAGCCTTCCAAATTTTATAAGGCAGACATCCCTTTGAAGAAAAAACAAAAGATTAAACATATTACACCTGATTCTAAGGATCCATAGAGTGAATAGCAGTCCTTCACTCAGGGCTTGTTCAGTGCTTTGATGGCATTGAAACCTCCACAGGGAGTTTCAGTTCCAACCCCTCTCCCAGTTCTCTGCTCCCCTAAAAATACCCAGGGAACAGGATTCCTCAGTGGAGGAGCCGGATTTGCTTACCCTTCTTAGACTTCTCCTGTGGATTGTGGATCAGGAAAAGAGGAATCTACTAGTCTTGATACTCCCTTTGAAGCGATTTCTTTTGGGGCCATGATTTCCAGGATGATTCAGTTCTTTAAATGGGTTTTTGCTCAGGTTTCTGAGGTACAAAAAAGGTATTATGATTTGTTGCAGATTGATTTTCCTACACCTCCAGCTGTTCCTCCTGTTTTGACTGCCTTGGAAGTATTTCCCAATGCTTCTAAGGCTCCACACTCACAGCCCTCTTCTCCCAAGAAACATGAGAGATTCTATAGGGTGCCTGAGGACTAACTATTTGTACAAGTGTCCTTCTGCTGACCCCTTGGTCATGCCTGTAGCTTCTGACAAGCCTTCTCAGTCGCCTCTTCTCCCAAGTTACTGCCTCTGATAAAGGTAGTAGGTCCATGGAAAGACTAGGGAAGAATGATTATACCTCTTCTACCTTGGCTTTTAGGGCTATTAATTATCAGACCCATATGTTCAGGTGTTTGGCTTGCCTCTCAGGTTATCCTCCAGACTCTTAGGAAAAACGCCTGACTTCCCCTGTTAGGGACTTCCTCCCAGGTGGCCTGTTAGAATGACGGGCCCCCTGGGAGGAAGTCCCTATCAGGTGTAGTTTATGATGCAGCAGTTACTACTTCTAGGGCTGCTGCATTTGTGGCAGTGATGAGGACATATTGTTGGCTTTGTACCCTTTGCCTGATGATGTTAAGGCTAAGTTGATGGATGCTCCTCTAAAAAATAAACACTTGTTTGGCAAGGCTGCTGCTGATTCAAGTCTTGTTAGGATAAAACTTACAGGATCTTAAACATGTGATCTGATGAAGGGACTTCATTTGTCAGCAACCTGTGGGTCTTGGATCCGACATCGGATCCGAGCCGGCAACTTGTTTCATAGCTAATGGATCCGAGCTCCTAGCTCCTCCCCTCACCCATAATCCCCTGCCAACCCTCCATGACCTCGCATATAGTTTGCCGCGCTTGTGAGTAGCTGGATTTTTCAGAGCTCTTAGCGACTTATTCAGATAAGTGTATTTTCTTCCTTCCTTTCTGTCTTTAAATTTAAAACGGTGTGTAAGTGTTAGGTTCCCTTTATTATTTGTACCTTTTACATAGTTTTTTCCCTCCCCTCGCTGGTCGTTAGTGAGTGTGTGTGTGTTAGTGTTTTGGGGCCTGTGTGCTTGTGTAGTACTTTTCTTCCCTCAGTATGGCAGAGGCCCCAAAAGCCATTTTTTCAAAATGTACCGAGTGTGGCCATAAGCTCTCCCCTTCTGATGGCCATACTCAGTGCATTCGGTGCCTTGGGGTTGAACATCTCTCCTCAGGCTGTGCCATTTGTGCAGCTGCTCAACCCTCAGGGCACTGAAAGAGCGGAGGTCCAAGCTGGTCCTGGTGGGACTTTTGCCCCGGACTTGGCTTCGCCCCGCCTCCTCATGCGGGCACTACCACAGCCTGTGGTGATAGCCACTCCTGCCCCCCTTCCTTCGTCCGGGACTCAAACTCCTGCTAAAGCGCCGGTGGACAGGGAGGCCAGGAGGGAGAAACTGAGGGAGAAGCACCACAAGCGGCGGGCCGAGGCCTCCGCTGCCCTGCCGCTAAGCGGGCTTTTCCCTCCACAGCTTTTAGGTCTCCTCCTCCCTCTGCTCCGATCTCCTTGTTTCTCCCCAGGACCCGAGGAGGAGGAGGCCGATCTCCATCGAGGCGACATTCCAGGCCTGCCTCGGTGGCCTCATCGAGATCTACTTACAGTATGTCAGATGCAGACTTGGACCGGATGATGGGAAGGTTCATCCAGGCCCAGCTGCAGATGGGAGTGCTTTGCCTCCCCACCCTTCAGGGAGGGAGCTCGACACCCTTTGCTCCAGTTGCTCTTCTCCCACCCACTCCCGGGTTCTGAGCGCTCGGAGCCGGGCAGCAGTGGAGCCGGGGTGGGTCGGCCAGACGGCATTTGGTACTGGATCGACCCTGCCTCGAAGTCTGTCGGATCTGACCTCTCGAGCCGTGTCAGCTTCGGATCCAGGGATTCAGTGTGCCTTCGGCTCCGCCCAGGTCGGAGCACACTGATCCTTCTGATCCCACTGTCTCGTGCCGCCGATCCCTTCATCGGATCAGAGTGGGAGTCTGCTCTCTGAGCCCAGGAGAGCGGTTCCCCTCGGCCATGTAGTGGAGAGGGCTCTGTCGAGCATCCGGACCCTCGACCCTTGTCTCGGCTCCACCCTGCACTCCCTCTCTGCTGGGCCAGGCTCATCACCCGCCACAGGGACAGCCTGCTTCGATATCCCAGGATGTTCCATTGGAACAGGATGTTGCTGGCGAGACCTCCTCGGACAGCCCCCCCGAGGAAGTGCCTCAAGAGCACAAGTGTAAGAGGAGGCACGTGGACTCCCTGAGTCCTTAACCAGGACACGGACTTGGATGAATGGGAAGGCTCCCAAGATCACCTCCTGAGGATGTCTCCTGGAGACATCATGGAAATGCTTGGGATCAGGTGGGTGGTCTGCCCCCAAGGCTTCCTCCGAGTCCGTGTTTCTGGAGGCATTCAAGCAGGCCCAAGTCTACCTCTTGGGTGTCCCCTCCGGCCGACCCCCTGGTGGACCTTATTACCACCAGGGCGTGGAAGGACCCGGACACCATGGAGCCAGTCCCTAAATGCCCGGACAGGATACTGAGCCCCCCGCAGACCGTCCCACTGGAGCAAGGGTCCCCCTGTAGATGCCATGTTGATGGTGGCCGCCACGAAGAGGGAACTAGCTCAGGAGAGCCCCTCAGTCCATCCACCGAGCAAGGAGTTCCGCTCGATGGATCACTTAGGGAAGCGAGTTTTTAGTTCAGCGACCTTTTCGTAAGGTCCCTCAGCTATATGGTACACATCATCAGGATGCAACAGGATCTTATCAAAGAATACGCTGCTTCCCCCCCTGAGTCCATGTCGGCGGAGGACAAACAGTTGTACTCCACCCAACTATCTCGAATACCTCTATGCGGCTATTGTCCCACGCCATCAGGGAGCCGCTAGAGCTAGCGTGAGGGGCCTAGTCATGAGACGCCAGGCCTGGCTCCGACATTGTGACTTTGCAGAGCCCTTTTAAAGCCGCCCTTTTAGAACGCCTTTCGATGGTTCTGCCCAGTTTGGCAAAACGGTTTGTGAGACGCTAGTCCAGAGCGAGAAGGACGGGAAGACTTGTTCGCCATCGGAGTCCGCTTCTCTACTCCCCAGCGGTCCTTTTCAAGAACCAAAGGGGTCAGAAGAAGATGTGGTTCCAGAAATCGAGCATTCCCAAACCGGCCCGACAACCAGTCCTTCCGTGCCAGAGGACCAGAGGGAGGACACGGCCCCAGGCGCAGAGGGGGTCCGAGGAAGTGTGGCTCCAGAGAACCCTTTTCTGACCGCCCCACGCAGCAGCTCCTGAAGGGTTACCCGGCTGCTCCACCTGGAGGCAGTCAGGGGCCGGAGCACCTAGCGGCATGGGAGTCCATCACGCCAGACCGCTGGTGCTTCGAACCATGTCCAGCTGGTACAAAATTCCAATGCTTCATGTCCCCAAAATCAGGAACCTCCCATGTACCACCCGATCAGAGGGAGGCTGCAGCCGAGAAATCCAGCAGCTGCTAGGAAAACAGCCATCCAGCCCATCCCCAAGACCAGCTTGGATTAGGTTCTATTCCCAAGTTCTTTCTGGTGCCAAAAAAGATTTTAGGGACTTGGAGACCAATTCTAGACCTTTCCCGTTTGAACCTGCTCTGTAAATCCTCAGGGAAAAATTCAATGGTCACTCTTCTGATCTATGCCTCCCTCCTCTCTACGGGGGAACCATTGGATGTGCTCTATAGACCTCAAGAGGATGCATACTACCACATTCTAATGGACCAGACGCAGTCCAGGAGGTTTCTCCGCTTCTGGCTGGGAGCCAATCACTACCAGTTCAGGTTCCTTCCCTTTGGCCTCACCACAGCCCCCAGGGTGTTAAACTAAGCTGTGTCAGTGCAGTGATAAGCAGCCCACCTGAGACTCCAGGGAATGCAGTGTCTTCCCAGCACCTGGACGACACTGGCTCCTGGACCGCCTCTAACAAGCAGCATCTACTTTGCTCGCGCCAGAAATTCAGCTTTCTCCTACTTAGTTCTCTCACTCCAAGATCACTTAGCAATGCGGACAAATCTTTCTTGTTCGACAATAAGTCATAGAATTTATAGAGCCAGAATAGACACCAGAGATCTAATGAGCCTTCCTTGACTTCGGAACTAGGACCACGAATTTGCAACTTCATGTGTGGCTTATCGTGTGCAAGAAGCCCCACCGGCGAATTGGTCCTGGGGCTGGGCTCCACTTCCAACCTTAGCCAGGCTTCCCAGCATTTCCCCAGCCATACATGAGATTATTGTCTTCTCTCACAAGTCCACAACTAGAAAGACATATGCTAGCAAATGGAAATGTTTTTCTCTTGTTGGGCATGAGGCTAGGAGCGTAGATCCTTTTTCAGCCCCAGTCCATGAAATTTTTGATTCCTAGCACAACTTTTTCATTCTGGGTCAGCTTCTGCTACAATCAGGATTCAATTGGTGGCCATTTCTAACTTTCATGTTGGGTTGTCCATTTCAAACATTATGTCTCATAAGCTCTTGCAAAGCAACTTTTTTAAAGAGTGGGACTACTCTCCTTAGACACTCCAGTGAGAGATCCCTCCTCCTTGGGACCTTAATTTAGTACTAACCTCATAGTATGCCCCCTTTTGAACCTGCAGCATCCTGCTCCTATATTAAGTTTCTATCTTGGAAAACACTTTCTCTGGTGTAGCTATTACTTCAACCGAACACGTCCTCTGAACTTCAGGCACTATGTGTTCATCCTCCATACTTGGTTTTTTCATCAGGAAAGGGTTGCTCTGAGGACTAATCCTCATTCCTTCTGAAAGTCTGCTCGGGAAAACAATTTAAAACCAATCTTATTGACCTTCTACTGTGTGTTTTCCTTTAACCACACCAACACTGGACAATTCGTTTTTTTTACTTGCATAGGACTAAGGATATAAGGAAGTCGGACCAACTATTCACTTTCCTTTTACACTCTAGGCAAACAAGGTCTCCCAGTTTCCAAAGTGACCTTATCCAGGTGGTTGTCTCACATTATTACATTCATTTATCAATTGAGAAAATAAAGAGTTGCCTATCAAACCAAAAAGGTCATTCTACTAGTCTCTTTTGGCCACCTCTGTAGCCTTCCCAATGTAGAGCTGCCCATGGATTCTATCTGTGCAGCTGCTACATGGGCAAATCCTCATTCCTTTATTTCTCATTACATGCTAGATGTGGTCTCCAGGAGCAGAGCTGACTTTGGTTCCACTGTTCTAAAGAGTCTGTTCCCAATGACCTATGGGATTAGATGAGTGCTAGGGACGCTTGTCTCAACCAGCAGAGCGAGCGATGATAGTCAACTTTAACATAAAAGAAGTTATGTACCTACCATAACATTCCATGTTAGTTGTCTTCATCTCGCCTTCTTCTTCTTGTGTCCCACCTCCATCCCCTCTTCTACTGGATGGGGAGGAGTTTTGGTTTCACTGGCTGAGTGTTCTCTGGTTTGTTTCCTCTACTGACTTACAGAGTACTTGACAGGTATGCGCTCAACCTGTTTGGTTTACACAGGTTGATTCTCTAGCTATGTCTGGGGGTTTAGTTAGTACAAACAAGATTCTGGGTAGCTAAGCTGCCAGGCATCGTGGGAAAAGGGGTAGCCTCTTCTGCGCCAGTAAAGCAGCTCTCGAAGCCATATAGAAGATGGTCGAAGTCAGAGCAGAGGATCGGCTCCGATCCCAACCAGCAGAGAAAGAAGCGCTTAGATGAAGACAACTAAATATGAAATGTTATGGTAGAGTACATAACTTCTTTTTTTATTGCTTTGGTTATAATCTTATTGTTTTAGGGGAGTGTTAAAATATATTTAATATATTGTGTGGTTTTATTATTTATTTTCAGTTTTGATTACTAGGAAGTCCACTGGGCCTGAAAGTGCCCATTTTCAGTGGAGGCCCGGGGAGAAAAGCTCCATAAGCAATACAGTAAGGGTTACATAATTTATAAAGGTATAATACATGTACAATATTCATACAGTAAGGGAATGCAAATGCATAAAAAGTATAGCATACAACACAGTTTACAGGTGTTTGCATTCAGAGCAAACATGATCAACTGTCTTTATAATAAAAGATCTAAGGTTCTTGTGTTATTATACTAGTAGGGGGGAGACAGTTTGCATACAGTTATTTACAATTAAGTAAGGTATATTCTTAATGTACGATCAATAGAGTAATTTGCTATTTACAATATATACATACTTGGAATTATTATGTATATATTGTAAATGCTGAAATTACCTCTATTGATGTAATGAGAATATACCTTATAATTTAGAACTCAACTACATACTTGGAATTATGGACTTCCACGGTGGTGCAGCGGTAAGCGTTGTTGCCTCACAGCAAGAGGTTCTTCTGTTCGATTCTTGGCTTGGGAGTGCCTTCTGTGTGGAGTCTGCATGTCCTCACGGGCGGTTGAGTGGGCATTGAAAGATATGCATTGAATGGGGTGTGCCTTGTTGAAGGTTGGGCGCCAGGCTGGCAACTCGACACCATAAAAACAACTTGCCTAATTAGCGGACCAGAATTCCGCTGTGGTGACCCCTAACCAGGAAAAGCCGAAAGACAAACAACATGCTTGGAATTATTGATGTTAAGTTGTCTATCTCGCCTTCATTCTTGCTGGATGGGTTCGAGCCGACCGGCCCGACTCGCCACTCTAAAAGCTCGAGAGTTGGTTCCACCGCCTCGAGGCTCCCCATATATCCCACAATGCTAGGCGAGAGTTACCTCAGATCTCGCTTTGCCGCTACAGCTTCGAGATTGGTTGCTTCTACGGTTCCTGGTGAGTGTTAGCTTTTTTCTTCTAAAAGTTACTCTTTTTACCTTTTTAAGTTAAATTCTCCTTAGATTAGTGTAGATCATGAACTTTATCCCCACCCTAATTTTTCCCGTTCTTGTCTAAAAGAACCTTTGGTTCTTCCTTGGGCCTTAGGCCTTCTCTTCCCTAAGGGAGTGTTTGTGTAGTTTACTATAATTTACTACATTTTATTGTACTTTATTTCTAGTATCATTACTAAAATTGTTATATTTTCTGACAGGGTATAACTGGTGTGTTTGAGTGTGTGTTTGTATACACCTGTCAGTTAGGCAATGTCTAAAGAAGCAAAGGTCTCAGTTCAAGAAGTGTGATGCGTGCTGTCAGAAAATGTCTCTGACAGGCAGCTCACACTTCTTGTGTCTATTGTCTGGGGCCTTTGTACCTGCAGGACTCCTGTGCTGTTTGCCATGGCTTCAGCCCCAGGGTCCTGCAGGAAAGAAAAAAAACAAGCTAATTCTGAGGAGGTTTGTTGAAGCCTGAGGATTCCTGTCTGTCTCAACAGGGAAGCCCTCTAAGACATCGAGGTCTTCGGCCCGGCTTCTGAGCCGAGACCTCAGGTTGTTCAACCTTTGCCTTTATCGGCTCCGCTGAGCCGATAAGTCTCCAGTCCACAGTTTCTGTGGCTCCTCGCTCCGGCTGGAGCCGAGGTTATTGAAGTACCCGTGTCGCTCCGACCAGATCTTGGAGCCGACAACCAGAAAGAGATCAAGGTCACCATCTATTGGCTCCGTTCATTCGGCTCCAGGTTCTCCCTGCTGTCTGAACGGGCCAAAGGTCTCATTCCTCTAGGTCGCCGAGGCTGTCCGATCATGACCTTCAGAGGGTAGTGGTCGACTACTTAAGTCTGAGGCACTAGCCCAGATGCTTCAGAGCGCCGACTCATCAGTCGGTGCCTGCCCCGGTCCATCAACTCTTTCCTCCTTGACTCTTTTGAGTTCGGAGCCGGGCCGTCGGAACCGAGACTGAAAGCATTTCCGGGCGAGACAATTGTCTTGGCTCCGTCGTCGGCTCCATTTTCTTCTGTGGAGGAATCTCGGCGCCGGACTTCCCTCGTCGGCTCCGAGGGGTGAGTGGCATCGGACCCTTGTCCGACCCCCTCCCTCTCGGTGCTTCCGGCCTGGTGAGTTCGGCTCCGACATCGGCCTCGAGCCATCACTGTCGGTGCCGAGGGGTTCTTAGCTCCTCGGAGCGGGGACCTCTGGCTCTGCCTGACAGGGGTGCATTCGAGGTCATGCGGTGTGTTAGAGCCTGGCTCTACTCCACAGTCGGCTCCGTCAGCCCCTCCTTCGATGCTGCCTCAGGGTAAGTCGACTCACTCTCATCCCGGACCGCAGAGGCCAGCTCCTCAGGAGCCCCCTGTGGGATTTCATCCTCTTCGAGGCCTCTCCTGATTTACAGAAGAGCCCTCGGAAGAGGAAGTGCAAGAGGAAGCACATTGACTCACCTGAGTCTATCACGTCAGACACAGATCTGGATGATTCTGAGGGTTCCCCGTTCCCCTTCTGAAGATGTCTCATTTGCAGACATTCTGGAGATCCTTAAACAGAGGGGAAATTGGCCAGCCCTCAACCCTTGGAGGCGAATCTGTGTATCTTGAGGCGTTTGGCTCTCGTCCTTCCACCTCCTGGGTGTCCCCCTTGACCCCCTCATGCAGGTGGTTGCTAAGAAGGCATGGACGGCTCCTGATTCAGTGGACCTCCCAGGAGACCCTCCAAATTCATCACAGCTCCATCAGACAAGCAATTTTATCAAAAGGAGTTTCTGTGGATGCTATGGTGGTAGCTGCCGCCACAAAGAAGGAATTGGCTGATCCTTCAGTGCCTGTCCATCCACCTAACAAGGAATCTAGGTCCATGGATGAGTGCGGAAGCCGGATGTTCTCCTCAGCGACATTTACCATGCGCTCGGCTGAATTACCTGTGCCATTTCACTCGTCTTCAAAGGGACTTGATCAAGGAAGCGGTGAAATGTTGAAGGACCCTACAGCTGCGGGTTTCAAGAGAAAATGAACACGCAGCTAGCTATCCTTAATTCCATTTCCAACTCCTCCATCGCCTCCTCTCTTATGCGGCCGATGGAGCGAGCAGAGCCGCAGGAACAGGGTAGCCTTCGTAGGCACGCCTGGATGCGGCTATGCAACTTTGCGGAACCTTTCAAGGCGTCTTTCACTTAACTCCCTTTGATGGATCATCTCTTTGGTCCTCAAGTGAAAGAAACACTGACTAGGTGCGAGACTGATGGCAAGACCCTTTCTGCCGCCGGAGTCCGTCTTTCGACGCCTACTAGGCCTTACCCCAAAGGACAGAAGGGCGGAAAGTTGTGGTTCCGTAAACAATCTCAAGGGACTTAGCCTGACGCACAGAGTCGTTTTCCTACCAGAGGCAGAGGTGGGAATAACAATGGTAGACGATAAGCCCTAGGGGCAGGGGGTCCGCAGAACCAGGGCAATCGGAAGCCTTTCCTGACAAGCCCTTTCAGCATCCCTGAGGTGTTGCACGACTGCCCATCTTGAGGCAGTCGGGAAGATTGTCACTGTACCCAGAAGCCTGGCTATCCCTGACTCAAGACAAATGGGTACAGTCCATCATTTCGAAGGCTATTCTATCCCCTTTCTTCGTTTTCCAAATCAGTCAAAAATCCCTTCCAGATGTTCCACCGCTCAAAGGGATATAGCAGCTTTGGAAATTTCAAAACTGCTTGCAAAAAGAGCAATTCAGTCAGTGCCAGCAGACCAACAAGGATCCGGAATCTACTCAAGGTTCTTTTTAGTTCCAAAACAGGGGACTGGAGACCGATTTTGGATCTCAGTGTCTTGAACAAATCAGTCAAGAAAACAAGATTTCGGATGGTCACGCTGCAATCCATTCTTCCCCTTTTGGGCAAAGAAAACTGGATGTGCTCTATAGACCTTCGGGATGCGTACTATCACATAAAAATGAACAGAAGATTCCTCCGCTTCAGGCTGGGAACCAGTCATTTTCAGTTCAGGGCCCTGCCCTTTGGTCTCACCACTGCCCCAGGTGTTTACCAAATGCATGGCAGTGGTAGCTTCTCACCTGAGGCGACAAGGTTCCAGGTGTTTCCATATTTGGACGACTGGCTTCCTCACAGCTCCCACCAAGCATCTCCTTCTGATGGCTAGAGATTATACTTTTCGCGTTTGTCAAAAACTGGGTATTTCAATAAATTGCGAAAGAATCTGTTTTGTCGCCTTGTCGTACTATTACCTACATAGGCAAATTTAGATACTATAAACATGTCTGCAACGCTAACGAACCAAGGATATCAGACATTCACAAATTGGTGTCACTTCTTCTCAACAACAACAGAGCCAAAGCCAGGTTAGTTCTAAAGGTGTTGGGAATCATGGCAGCGACCATACCTCTCTCCCATTGGCCAGATACCACATGCGGATCCTTCAGTGGATGCTTTTTCTCAATGGTCGTGCCAGGAACTTCCAATGTCTCACACCATTATGATCACGCAAGCGTGCAAAAAGCATCTCAGTGGTGGATGTCTTCCCCCAGCTCCTGTCGGAAGACCATTTGTTCCACCTCCTCCGGTTGCTACTCTGACAACGGATGCCTCCCTGATCGGGTGGGGGCATTATCAGGGCAGGACAGTCCAGGGCACATGGCAGCCAAGCGAATGCCACTTGCACATAAATGTTCTGGAGATGAGAGCAGTGCTTTTAGCGTTGCAAGCCCTTCAAGACTCTCTTCCCTTGGGAACGATTGCAATCCAGACAGACAATATGTCTGTAGTGTGGTACATCAACAAACAAGGCGGAAATCCAGATCATACCCCCTGTGTCGAGAAGCACTCAGACTGTGGCAATGGGCGATTTCTTCTCAGCGTTTTCTGATAGCGCACATCCCGGAAGTCCAATCACATTGCGGACAAGTTGAGCAGGGCTATACTCATGCCTCACGAGTGGTCTCTGAAAGACTCTGTAGTGAGAGATATTTCTCAAGTGGGGTCAGCCTTGCTGCGATCTTTTGCTACTCCCCAAAACAGCAAGTGCAGAGAATACTTCACTCTATTCCCTTTACCAGGCCAGCCCAGCAGGGACGCTCTAGTCCAAGTTTGGCCAGGGACTTCTGTATGCATTTCCTCCTTTTCCTCTGATCTCTCAAGTAATACAGAAAAGCTATCGCTCAGAAGGCCTCATTGATCCTCATTGCTCCTTACTGGCCTCGACAAGTGTGGTTCCCCTTTCTACATGGTTTCTCTTGAGCGACCGTGGAGTCTGGACCTAGTTCCAGATCTTTTGATCCACCAGTCGGGTCAGTTTCATCGCTCCCTCCCCTCTCTGAACCTCACTGCTTGGTTCCTCCAGTTCCAACCGTGTGCCAGGCTTCCTCAATTATCTCACTCGGTTAGAGATATATTGATAGCTTCCCATAAATCTTCTACTCGAAAGATTTATTTGAGTAAGTGGAAACGCTTCTCATATTGGGCACAAGGAAAGGACATAGATCCTTTCACCGCTTCCATCCAACTAGTCCTTGATTTTCTAGCTGAACTCTTCCATGCAGGTTCATCTCCATCTACTCTTAAGGTTCAATTGGCAGCTATTTCTAATTTTCATGTGGGCATTTCTGAATCTGCCCTTATGTCCCACAAACTTGCAAAGCCTTTTTGAAAGGAGTTTTTCTTCTCAGACCTCCTATAAGAAATCCTCCTTCTCCTTGGGACCTAAATTTAGTTCTTGCTTCTTTGATTCTTTCCCCTTCGAACCTGCAGCTTCATGTTCCTTAAAATTATTATCATGGAAAACTCTCTTTCTGGTGGCTATCACATCAGCTAGAAGAGTTTCAGAACTTCAAGCACTCAGTTGTCATTCTCCTTATCTCTTATTCCATAAGGACAGAGTTTCCTTGAACTAACCCGTCCTTTTTTGCCTAAAGTGGTTTTCAACATCAAATCTAAACCAATGCATTGACCTCCTGTCTTTTCGGAGTATTCAAATAGGTCTGAACAAAATTACACTGCCTGGATGTTCATGATCAATTAGGTATTACTTGGACAGGACGAAACAATTCAGAAAATCTGATCAGCTGTTTGTCTCCTGTCACGGAAAGCAGAAAGGGACTTCCAGTTTCAAAGGTATCATTATCCAGATGGCTAACATCTCTGATTACCCTTGTTTATGAGATTAGACACCAAAAACTGCCTAATAAACCTAAAGCCCATTCCACCAGAGCTTTGGCTACTTCTCTAGCCTTCAAGACAGACTGCCTATTGACACCATTTGTGCAGCGGCTACTTAGGCTACTCCTCACACTTTTATTTCCCATTATAAGTTGGATTTAGCTTCTAGGCATAGAGCTAATTTTGGTTCCACTGTTCTCAGGAGTCTGTTCCGTTAGGCCACCCGGGACAAGGTGCTAGGGGCCAGCGTGGTCCCCTCCAGCAAGAATGAAGGCGAGATACACAACTTAACATATAGAAGTTATCTTCTTACCATAACGTTCCATGTTAGTTGTCTTCTTCGCCTTCTTCTTCGTCCCACCCTCCTTCCCCCTGGCCTGGACAGACCTAGAGGAGTTGTGATCGTGACCTCTCTTTCTACCACCTCTTTCTTAGTCATATGCTATTATGCATATTTCTTTTTCAGGATGTAGGTCACCCTTTTCTTCCTGCTGTTAGAGGTGGATTCTTTTTACAGTTGTACTGTTATTTATATAAGCTGGGTTAGCTTACAAACGAGATCTGAGGTAACTCTCGCCTAGCATTGTGGGATATAAGGGGGCCTCGGCGGTGGAACCAACTCTCGAGCTTTTAGGTGGCAGTGGGGCCGAGGTGGCTCGAGCCCATCCAGCAAGAAGAAGGCGAGAAGAAGACAACTAACATGGGCGTTATGGTAAGAACATAACTTCTATTTATATTTCTACTATTTTTTTTTGGGGGGGGGGTATTCCGATAAAACTAAGGCAGCTCTGGTGGCATAGGGGAGTAGTACACTGACTTTGACTAGGGCAACCTGGGATTGATTAGTGGCTTGGGAGACTGACTGGGATGGCTTGCGGATGATCCTTTTAGCCAGTTGTTGACAAGGACACAAAGGAACCCTCATGGCTGTCTGAATGACTGTCCACTCTGGACAGCTCTTGCCCTTACATTGGATGAAATCCCAGGGAAAAGGAACTAATATATCAGTGTCTAACTGGGGGGGGGTCAACGATCAGCAGACATTGGACAAAAATCAACTAGGAACAAATTCTTAGTGATGTCATATCATGGTTTCATTCTATGTGGTTTCAATCACTAATTCTGTGTCTTTGTACAAAGCTGCTGGTACCTGGAGCTGGTGGAGTAAGACCATCAGTTAACTGCTGTAACTTGGAAGGAGTTGATCTTTTAATGAATGTCTTTTCCTTCTGTGTGATACCCATTGTTACTGCTCAAAAAGCTGAAGGTAAATGTGGAAGTTGATATGTACATCTGGTTAATATCTTTATCCACAGTGCATTAAAGTTGACAAATAAAACATGCTTGAATCTGATAATTAATGGCCTTTCCTTCTCTGCCATCCATTGTGCCTGATCAGAAAACTACAAGTACAGCATGTTAGTAGTTTTATTTGCATTGAGAGATTTGTATGTTCTGTGCACTTGTAGGATTTTTAGTTTAGCCCAACCAAGCATGGTGCTTGTAAGAAAATTCAAAGCCACTCTGCTAATGTAATGACACCAACTTAATATTATTTTAAATAGTAAGATTATTTTGTGGTTTGAAGTTTTAGAGATTACATTAACTAGTGAATAAATTTACAAATTAATCTATTTCGGTTTTATAAATATGATTCAGTGGTGATGTGTTCTGCCATTAGGATATTTGTGTTTTCTGTTTGGTGTTAATATGGTCCTTGTGGAACTTTTGGTCAAGAAAAGCCTGTGTTTGGTTGTAAAGCCTTCTATTAAGTCGCATTAAGGGTGGACTTATTCAGTAAGTAATTTTATTTCACTGAAGTTAATGTTCCATTATTTTTGGCATTGATCAGTTGAGGTCCATTCATGAACCCAAAGGATGACACAATACATCTGATTGCTGTAGATACAAGACCTGTTCCTGCCTTTTGGGTTTTCAGCTTTGCTAAAATGCTGGTGGTCCATTTTAAGATGGACTAGTTGTGTATTCAGTACATCGTCTGTCTTCGTAATTGCAGGTATTTTTAGAAAGGCAACTTTTATTACAGCACATTTCTTTCTTTTTTTGACTTTTTCTTTGCAGTAAGTAAGTAGTGTGTTCACTACATCATATGCCAGGTGATAGATGCATTGATCTTATCTGGATCTATAATTTCCTAGAAATTTTTCATAGAAATTGAGGCAAAATGATAATCAATAAGACTACTAATATTTAATTCAATAAGCAGTAATTGCTCTCATTTAGTGATTTTCTGCAGCACTCTATCTCAAGATTTCAGCCTAGCTGTCCCCTGAGATGAGAGTGGGTAACAGCAGACAGCTCATGCTAATATTGTTTTATAAGCTTGTCTGATTTTTGAAATTGAGGAGGAGGAAAATGCAGCTGTAGCAAAACATTTTCCTAGTTTTGCGTCAGCTTTTTTTTGTAGTAAAAAGCAGCTTGGGATGCAGAAGCAAACGAGAATTTTTCAGACTTACAATGTTATTTATATATATATATATATATATATATATATATATATATATATATATATATAATTTTTTTTTTTTTTTTGTGATTAATGCTCGAGTAAATAGAATGCTTGGGGCAGAAAATTTTGAGCTATTGTTGGAGCTGAGTCCCTGTCATCACTAGGATTAAGATCTGCAAGACCTAGTCAAGGGTACCTTCTCTTTAGCCAGGTCACACTCCAGTCCACCAGTCCAGTTTATGATATTGTTGGAAACTATTAATTGATCTGACATTCCTGTATGAAGGTTGCTTGTTTCTGTGCTTGCAGGCCAGTTTCATATTTTCCCTTACTTTTCAGATTTTTTTAAAACCATAACTGTAGATGGGCTCCCTTCTCCCCTGTAGTTTACTGCCTTTTTGTATTTATGGTACTAATTTGATTGGTGTTCGGCAAGGATAAGTAACAAGACCTGCAGTCTATTAAGACGAGTGAGTGTGGAGCGAAGATTCCATCTCAGGATAAGCATATTAGATGTGAAAAATGTTTAAAGGGAAGCATATCTCTCAACTGTTCAGAGGTTTGCCTCATATTTTTGGTAATCTGTTCTTCATAAAATTTGTAGATGTTATGTAGTCCAATCTTGCCTACATTCTTACCCGTGGGTTCGGAGCTGAATGTCTGCTCCGACTCGGCCATACCTTTTTAGCTCAAAGTCTTTCTATTGGCTGGGCTAAAATGGTATCCCATGCTGCACTGCTCTCTATCCCCAGATCTTGTTTGCCGCTCATGTAGCTCGGATGGGTTCTCACTCTTGGCTGTGGCTGAGTACCCTTTTTCTTTATCAGACAAGTTTTTTGCAAAAAAGCTATTTTCATAGCTATTGTGTGTGTTCTTGTCTGTATTGTGGAAAAGTTGTGTTTTTGATGTTTTTTTCTGTGGTATCCCACTAGCTGTTTCCAACGGGCTAGGCCTGTTTCAGTTTCCTTGTGTTATAAAAGTTTCCCGGGACTAAAACCATTTAAATTAGAGGAATTAGTCCTTCCCCTTTTGTGTTTGTGTCTGAGGATCGTTTAACTTGGAGATCTTGTGGTATTCTGTTTGTTTGTTGTAGGCTTTTTCCCACCTTGTGACTGTTTGACCGTTGGTTGATTTTATTCAGTGGTTAATTGTTGGTTAACTATGTCCAAAGATACTAAGGAGCACAAGCCCTTGGGCTTCAAGAAATGCTCTAGGTGCAGTTATAAAATGTCCATTACCGATGGACACTGTGTATTGTCTGGGAGCGATTCATCTCCAGGAGTCGTGCAGTTTCTGTCATGCCTTTAGTCCACAAGTTGTTCAGGAAAAGAAGAATAAATTGATTTTGAAGGGACTTCTGAAACCCTCCTTCGAGGAGGGACTGGAGAGTGTTTCCAGCTCTAAGGCAAAATCCTCAAAAACCAAAAGGAGATCTCCAGCTCCATCAGTCTCCTCGGAGCCACTGGAGAAAATAGCAAAGTCTGCTTCGACATCCTCGGCTCTATTGTCCCTGGGGCCGCAGGAAGTGTCAGTTGTTATGGAACCTGCTTCGGCTCCAGTCTTCTTGGAACCTGTTCAGAGTCGATCGCCTAGCATTAGACCAGTATCCCCTCCTTGCAGGTCCCCTTCAGAGAGGAGGTCTCTATCTCCTTCTCTTTCCTCCAAATCTTCCAGGACCTTATCAGATTTGGACGTCGATAGAGTGGTGCAGAGACGACTTCAGTCACTGGTACTGGCAAAATTGTTCTCGGCTCCGACCCAGTCAGCCGGGCCGGTCCCTCAACCTGCTTCGATACTTCTCCAAGCACATCTCAGCTTTTGGAGCTGGAGTGCTCGGCTCCGTGTGATGTCCCCAGGTCTGTTCCGACAGCACCTCCTGGCTTATCTGTGCCGTCAGCTCCGACCCAGTCGGCGACGTCCATGGGGTTCAGGACTCAGGATTCTTGATCGGATCCGAGGGAGAGGCTTGAGGCACCTCTCTGCTCCTAGTCTCCCTCTCTGTGCTTTGGCGCGGGGAAGTCTGACTCCTGTCTTGGCTTCGGAGGCTGGTCGTTCTTCGGACTCGGGAGGACCAGCCTTCGAGGCCATGCAGAGTGCGATTGGCCAGGTCGTCAGCAGCATCATACGGGTCTGTCACTCTGTCCCCTACTACACCGGTGCAGGTCTCTGATCGCCATCCGTCTCTAAACAGCTGAGCTCCAAGGCCTCAGGGTACCCTCACGAGTGGTCCCCACATTTCTGAGGGCCCCTCAGAGTTTTCGCCTGAGGAACCACCCAGAAAGAAGATGTGCAAGAGGAAGCACATAGATTCCCAGGATGAGTCTCTCACATCAGACACCGACCTCATGGAATCGGAGGGGTCCCCTAAGTCATTCTCTGAAGATGTTTCTTTCTCTGACATCCTAGAGATTTTGAAACAAAGCGGTGACTGGCCATCCAAAGCCCCCTCCGAGAGTCGGTCTTCCTGAAGGCCTTTGGTGCTCACCCAGGAGGTGGAAGGCTATCTCCACCCTTGAGCTTCTGGATTTGGTCTGTCGAAGGGTGTGGGGAAACCCTGACTCTGTGGAACCAGTCCCCAGGAGACCCAATAAATTTTGTCTGCTCCTCCTGATAAGGATTTTCTGTCCAAGGAGTCCCTGTGTATGCCATGGTGGTGGCAGTGCAGAAGCGTACTTTTCTTTGGCAACTTTTACCTTACGGTCACTGAATTATTCGTCACACTTTACATGGCTCCAGAGAGATCTCCTCAAGGAGCTCGGAGATACTCTCATGGGTAATGTTTCTGAGGCAGTGGCCCAGACGGTCAATGCTCAAATGTCTACCCTCAATTCTATTACAAACTCCTCCATGAGGCTAATCTCCTATGCAGCTGAAGGAGCGAGTAGGGCAGCAAGTTCAGGAGTTGCTGTTAGGAGGTAGGCCTGGATGCGCCTTTGTCATTTCGCTGAGGCCTTCAAGTCTTCATTCACTGATGCCCCTTTTGATGGTTCCTCTTTGTTCGGAACCAAAATGAAAGACACTCTCACCAGGTGCGAGCAGGAGGGAAAAACTCTGTCTGCCGTAGGAGTCTGTTTTTCCCTTCCCTCTAGGCCTTATCCCAAGGCTCAGAGGGCTGGCAAAATGTGGTTCAAGAAATCAGAGTTTTTTTCCCGGTGCACAAGGTGAGCCCCCCTCCAGAGGCAGGTGAGGGGGTGGTTATTCAGGGAGATGCCGCCCTAGGGGCAGAGGAGGCCCCCCGCAACTTGGGAGACCACAATTCCTGTCGTGGTTCTCCCTACCGCCGCTCCTGATGGGAGGCCCAACTGTGCGTTTCCGGAGCCAGTCGGGGGTCGAATCTCATTATACTCTGAGGCCTGGCAAAACATCACCCAGTACCAATGGGTTCTACGAATAATTTCCAGAGGACATGTCATCCCCTTCTCGTCAAATCCCCCTCTAATCAAGAAAATCCCGGACGTTCCACCCAGTCAAAGGGATTACGCAGCTTCAGAAGTTTCAAAGCTGCTAGAAAAAGGAGCCATCCAACATGTCCCCTCAGACCAGATCGGATTAGGGAATTACTCCAGATTCTTTTTGGTGCCGAAAAGGACAGGGGACCTGAGACCCATATTGGATCTCAGTCAATTGAACACCCATGTGCAAAAGTCCAAGTTCCGAATGGTCGCATTGCAGTCTATTCTCCCATTGTTGGGAAAAGAAGTGTGGATGTGCTCCATCGACCTCAAGGATGCTTACTGCCACATAAAGATGGACAGGGCATCCAGAAGTCACCTACGCTTCCGGGTGGAAGCCAGTCATTTTCAGTTTCGAGCCCTGCCCTTTGGTCTCACCACAGCCCCCAGGGTGTTTACCAAATGCATGGCAGTAGTGACTGCTCACTTGAGACATCAGGAATTCCAAGTGTTTCCGTACTTGGACGACTGGCTCCTTACTGCCACCACCAGGCATCTACTACTTCAGACCAGGGACGCTACTGTCAACCTATGTCAACAATTGGGCATCACATTGAACTGGGAAAAAATCTGCCTTGTTGCCCTCACAGCGTGTCACTTAGGCGCCGAACTAGACACCATCCTCATGCGGGCGTTTCTACACAGGAAAGAATCAGAGTCCTACAACAACAGGTTCACGCCTTGCTCCCCCTGAGAAGATAGAAGGCAAGATGGGTCCTCCAACTGTTGGGGACAATGGCTGCTACGATTATGTTAGTCCCTCTGGCAAGGTTACATATGAGGCTCCTTCAGTGGCTGAGTGGTCCCTGAACTGTCAAGTTGTGGAACAGATCTTCCGCAGGTGGGGTCAGCCTTGCTGCGACCTTTTTGCCAGCCCCCTCAATGCCAAATGCAGCAGCTACTTCACATTGATCCTCCCTCAGAGGGAGTCCCCCAGGGACGCTCTAGTCCACGATTGGCCCTCCGGTCTACTATATGCCTTCCCTCCGGTCCCCTTGCTGTCAAAGATTATTCAGAAAGTGTAATCCTTGGGAAGCATAATGATTCAGATTGCCCCACACTGGCCTCGTCAAACTTGGTTCCCCTTTCTCCATCCCTATCTCCTGGACACTCCTTGGATTCTGGACTGACAACCAGACTTACTGACACACATGTCAGGGCAGCTCCATCCCTCTCTTCGGACCCTCCGGTTGACAGTGTGGCTACTCCACTTCCGTCATTAGTTAGGTTTCATCATTTTTCGTCGGAGGTGATCCATATTTTATCTTCCTCTCATAAGCCCTCGACCAGGAAGACTTATTACAGCAAATGGAAGAGGTTTTCAGTCTGGGCGCATGCCAAAAGGATTGACCCCTACACAGCTCCAATTTCATCTGTATTGGAGTTCTATGCTCTTTAACCAGGGTTCAGCGGCTGCAACAATTAAAGTCCAGTTGTCGATTTCTACCTTTCATGTCGCAGACGAGCCTAGCCTGATGGCACATAGACTCTGTAAGGCTTTCCTGAAGGGCACTTTGTTACTTCGTCCTCTGGTATCGGAACCTGTTATGCCTTGGGACTTAAACTTTGTTCTACAGGGTCTTACTTCACCCCCCTTTGAGCCTACAGCCACTTGTGATTTAAAATTCTTAACTTGGAAGACTGTCTTTTTAGTAGCCATCACGTCAGCCAGACGTGTTTCGGAGCTTCAAGCTTTGTCAATCAAACCCTCTTATTTGATATTTCACACGGACAGGGTTTCTCTCAGACCGAACCCCTCTTTTCTTCCCAAAGTGGCGTCAGTCAGTAACCTTCACCAATCTATTGAATTGCCAATGTTTTTTTTCTCCAGTTCTCAAACAAGGCAGAATTCAAATTTCATCAGTTGGATGTACACAGACAATTGTGTTTTTTATTTGCACAGAATGAAAGACCTCAGAAAATCTGATCAGTTGTTTGTTTCATTTTCGGAAAACAGAATTGGGTCTCCTATTTCCAAAGTCACGTTGTCCAGGTGGATTTCCAGTTATATGTTTCATTTATTCCTCAGGGGGTAAAGATTTACCGTTCTGGGTGAAGGCTCACTTAACCTGGTCGGTATCTACATCTACAGCTTTTCAGGCCAGATTGTCTATGGATGATATTTGTGCTGCGGCTACTTGGGCATCTCCTTGCACCTTTGTTACTCATTACAAGTTGGATGTGGTATCTAGGGGCAGGTCTTCCTTTGGTTCCACAGTGCTCAGGAGTATTTCCCACTGAGCCTCCCAGGATTTAGGTGCTGGGGACGCTGTCCCACGGGTAAGAATGTAGGCGAGATTGGACTACATAACATCAAGAAGTTATGTACTCACCATAACGTTCGATGTATGTAGTCCATCTCACCTCACATTCTTACTTACCTCCCCCATCCTGGAGAATCTGGAGGTTAGGTCTGGTTTCAGAGCTCCCTTCATTCTTGGTTTGTTCTTCCTTCCCTTAGGTGGTGTTATGCATGGAGAATTGAGTGTTGGTGCTCGCAGCAAACTAGATCCGCGGGTAGAGAGCAGTGCAGCATGGGATACCATCTTAGCCCAGCCAATAGAAAGACTTGGAGCTAAAAAAGTACGGCCGAGTCGGAGCCGACATTCGGCTCTGAACCCACTGGTAAGAATGTGAGGCGGGATGTACTACATACATCAAACGTTATGGTGAGTACATAACTTCTTGTTTTCTAGCAAAGCACTGAGGACAGAAGTCCTTAAATAATGAAACATATTTGAGTTTCAGACTGGTATCCTTCATAAAATGCATGCTAACACACCTCTTGTTATTTTGGCAGGCTTGTAAGTTTTTAAGAACCATATTTAAAACCTGTTCCAATTTTTGGGCCTTTGTTCCCCCTATTATTTTAGGCTTTTTCCAGATTGCTTACACTAAGAGGTTGAGAGGTATGGCCAGAAGATATTTTTTTAGAAGATGGTAGTATTTGTGCTGTTTTCAAACCGTCTCCTCTGAAAGAAAGGAAACGTTGTTTAGATTTAGACATGCTCTGTGCTACCTCTGTAACAACTGGTCACCACTCCCACAAGACGGGAAAACATATTGGACCTGATCATCACCAACATGGGGACTCTATGTTCCATACCAGAGGTATACTCCTCATTGGTAAGATCTGACCATAAATTAATCACTATGGACATCCATATCCGTCCCCACCCCCAGCAAGGGAAACCACGGTCAGAAACTTCTCAAAAGCAAACTTCCCACTTCTCAAAACCGAGGTGGAATCCTTCAAAGCCCCAGGGCCAGTGGAAAATATAGCCCAAACCGCAGAATCCTTTACAAATGCATTCTATGGATACCTACAAGAATGCATGGATCGTGCTATCCCAAATAAAACCAAGACACACTCCTCCAAAGGCAGGAGACCTGTCTGGTGGACCCCAGCCATAAATAAGCTGTACAACAGAAGGAGGAAGCTACTACATGATAGAGCAAAATCCCTGAAAGGGAAGGCAACTCTGATCAGTACTAGCAAGAAACTACGATCCCTCATAAAATCATCTAAGGCTAGCTTCGAAAGAAAAATTGCACAAGACGCTAAAGATAATCACACGGCTTTCTTTAGTTATGTCAGAAACCTGGGTGGAAACTCCGAGATATGCTCTGAGTTAGTGGAAAATGACAAAAAATACACTGAACCCACAGACATTGCCAACATCCTGGCAGACAGGTTCAGTGCAAACCCCCCCCCCCCCAAATGAGAAAATGACTATCCCAACAGAGTGTAGCCTCCCTGACATCACAGATGCACAGGTGAGGGCTGCCCTCTCCAAAGCAAAAAACACCGCATCAGTGGGACCAGACGGTGTCCCGGGCTGTGTTTTACATGAGCTCCAAGATGAACTGAACCCTCACTTAAAATTACTGTTCAGTCTCAGCCTTACAACAGGATATGTACCCAAAGAATGGCGTACAGCAAAAGTGGTCCCACTCCATAAAGTTTCCGTGGTATAAGCCTAACTAGCCTGGTCTGCAAAGCTATGGAGCGTATCATAATGGAACTCATAAACAAAGACATTGGGAACCTCCAAACACTGGATCCTACCCAATTCGGCTTTAAGAGCAGATTTTGCCTCTTGAACCTGGTCAATTTCTTTGAAACTGTCACCAAGGCCATAGACGAAGGGAAGGTAGTCCACACAGCGTACCTTGACCTTGCAAAAGCCTTCGACACAATACCCCACTCGGGCATCCTAAATAAGCTCACCAGCTTAAATATCAACCCCTATGTCACAAGATGGGTTGCAAACTGGCTTAGGGATAGAACCCACATGGTCAGTGTCAAAAGATTTTAATACTCTTAACATATACTGGAAGAATCACGCAGATAAAAGTAAGCAAAAAGGTTTATTTTACATGCATGGAGACATGCTACAAAGTACATGGTATGTCAGCAGTCTAAATTCTGTACATTTCACATGGGTTTTTATACCCTCTCCTGCACGTACACAGTGACTGGTTACTAGACAAGGAATTTCACTCAAAGCTATAAATTCACATCCTGGAGCCTTAGATGGTCAGAGGTCAGGCACAAAATAAGCTTGTGCCTGGATCAAGGTATCATCTGTGCATTCCTCTTTGGTCAGCAAATCCTTTAAAAGAAAAACAACTTATTTTAGCTTATTTATTTGCACGCAATGCAGTTTCACATTTTAACCCTTACTATACATGATACAAAGATGTTGAACACAAAGATTCTTACTACAGTCAGAATTGCAGGTGTCATGTCAGACTCTAAACCAGTTACAAGTGGCGTCCTACAGGGCTCAGTCCTGGGACCTCTCTTGTTCGGTATATATTTCTCTGAAGTACAGGCTAACACAGGAGGACTATGGCTGACAAAGTTTGCAGATGCCTGCAAACTAGGGGCCATAATCGACTTGCCGGCTGACACAAGCATCCTCCAAAAAGGTCTCACAGAGATAACTTACCCGACACCTGCTACAATTAGAAAGACCCCCAAAAGTACCTCACCAAGAGGATCAAGGGGCTCGAACAGATGCCCTACGCAGTTAGGCTAAAAACTCCAGCTCTACTGAGTTGCTTACCTCCTACTCAGAGGCGATCTGTGCCTGACGTATAAAGCCATGTCCAACCCAGAATTAATGGACATGCTCCACCTCAAAAAATCCAAATCCATCAGAACTACACGCTCCAGTGACTTAAACCTCAGCACAGAAATAAATAGAACATGCTGGAGGGACAGATTCATATCCCAGAGGCTCCCCTCACTCTGGAACAAAACCCCAATCCATGTCAGACAGAGCCCCTCAATGACCCTCTTCAAGAAGAATCTTGACGTTTGGATGGGAGATCGTAAATTTACCACTGGGATCTCTTCTGTGTCACTGCTAGACAGAGGCATGGTAAACTAACCTTAAATGGGCTATCTTCTGTGACCTACTATACAGAGGCACAGTCAACTAATCTAAGAAGGGTGGCGAAAGCCAAACACACTCTGGCTAGGCTTGTAAATGCCCTAGGGCAGATAGCCAAGTATCAACCTATGAACTTATGTATCTGTTTAAATCTATATATTTTACGTTGGAAAGTGGAACATAGGAGGTTAATTTCAGTCCAGCAAAACTTCAGAAAAATAGCTGTACTTTAAATTACTTTATGGCTGTGCAATAAAAGATATCTTTCAGTTTCAATGCAGCAAGGAGATCCAGTGTCTAAAACTATGGAGCTTTCTGTATTGTCTCTATGGTGAAATAATTATAGACTTGAAATGTGAAGGGATGTAATTGTTTTATGACTTCCAGTATCTGCCAAATATCTGAGGCCTGTGTATTTCACAGGTAGATGCTAAATACTGCTAGTTTCCAGCAGTGGGGGTTTCACCTGGGATAGAGTCAGATAACAGGAACTGACGTCATTCTGCAAGCTATCCCAGCAGTAATATTTCAGATATTAATTTAATAAGTCTCTTTGAGAGACGCAGTGTTCTGTATCTGGTTTTGGACCTGACCAGAAGACCCACACTACACATTCACCTTGCTCTTAAGTAAGTTAATTAGGGTATAGTAATTCTCCTGGATTCAGTCAGGAATATAGTGAAGCATAGTTAAAATGGTTTTATTTGAGACTGTTCTGCGGTGTTTTAAATATTTCCTGTAGTTTTGAACTCTGTCACTGGTATATATATATATATATATATATATATTTATATATATTTATATATGTGTGTGTGTGTATATATATATATATATATATATATATATATATATATATATGGGTCTACCTGAGATGGTCGACAGGCCATATGATCGACACTCATTTGGTCAACAAGCAGATTTGCCCCCCTCCCCAATGTTGTGCGACCCTGGAGTTGATATATATAGTTAGGGGGGGGTGTGGGGTGCACAGTCCCCCACATAACATGCTTGTCGACCAAATGGATGTCAATCATATGGCCTGTCGACCATGTGAAGTAGACCCATATATATATATATATATATATATATATATATATATATATATATATATATATATATATATATATAATATGTATATGTACATAAAATATATTTAAACCTTTCATTGTGGCTGATCTGTCTAGAGCTATTTAAGTTCTGAGAGTACTTGCATATTTACTTGGTGACACTGTATAGGCCACTCCTGATGGCCTTGCTCTTGGTCAAGCTACCATTTGTATTAATATTAATATTACAAAGTAAAATTGGACACCTTTGTTAAGGGCCTTAAAGTAGCTGATAAGGAGATGGCTGGTGGCAGTGATAACTAACTTTTATAGTCTGGGTAAAAGGGGGCATAGCTAGTAAACCTGTGCCAGCTTTTCCCAGGTGTGTGTACATGCATAAATCAAGCCTCAGAGTGTGTGTTTGAGCTACTTGGGCAAGGACATGAAGCACTGGTTGGACAGAAAGGGTGCTTGAGGTCTTGGCTTGGCCACTTAGCTGAGATCTCAACTCTGTAGCTGTGCCAGTGGGAAGTCTAATTGGGGAGCTGGAGAAAGAGGGAGAAACCAGCCCTGGACTTGACTGTGCTTTCTTTGTGCTCTTAAGGGAAACTGCACCTGATGCATAGAGCTGCATCTGGAAATACAATGTGTGTACCTGTTATCCTCCCATTGTATGCCCCTCAGTGTTGCCAGTGGTTAGGATTGAGGCTCATTGTTTACTGGCCCAGTGGTGGGTCGTGACAGAAGGCCAGCTGTAACCACTTTATTATTGGCATCAACATCAGTGACCCAGCTGGAGTCAGTACCCTCAATTTAGAGACTCCTGACTTGACCTCAGCATTGGTGTTGATCTTTTCCTTGGGTCTCGTAACTTCATGTGATCCCACTTTGCCAGGGCCATTTTCAATCCCATTCTCCTTGGGGTGAAATACTCCATCCTCAGAGTCAATGTTTAAGTATTCTACATTGGGGTTACAGACCTTGACTGGTGTGTCAATGGATGCTTTGATCTTAAGGGTTAGGGACCTATTACTGGAAGGATGGGAAGTTCATTTTTCGCTTCTACTTTGGACCTTTTGGCATATAAATGTATTCTTTAATGGCATATGTTTGTGTTTATGACTATGTCATGTACTTTGGTATTATTGTATTTAACTGTATATTGTCTACTGTAACTGCTGTCTTGTTTTGGAGTTGTCTTCCTTGGAGTCCACTGAACATGGGACATTACAGCTGGACATTGCTAACAAATGTAAAGGAATAAGTACATAACAAGCAAATGTCACCTTTTGGATTCAATCCAATTCATATGTGCCTCGTGTGCATTATTCTAAGCTTACTGAGGTTATCAAATTGATAATACAACATACAAATTCAACTGTGATTAATGAATTCAATTTTGAATTCTGAAGATGCATAATAGACAATTTTTGTCATTTTTAACAGTGGTCCACAGTACATAGGACAGGAATACAGAAAATTTATCAGTTTAGGCAAGTCACACCAACTCCACTTCATGTTGATGGGCAGGCAGGGTCAAGTGGAGAGAGAGGTATTGATGGGCAGGCAGGGTCAAGCGGAGAGAGGGCTATTCCAGCAATTAAGTATTTCATGAAAAACAACAATCAAAAAAGCTCTGAGAATTGTCATATTGTAGTTTTAGTGTATAGGCACACACCATTGCTGGTGCACCCTTACCAGCCCAATTATTAATAAGCAGAAAGTGGGACAGTAATTGACCAGCTGTAAGACTCATACCTGAAAAGCATCACAAAGTAAAGGCTGGAAAAATCATCACTAACAGAAATATTATTATGACAGAAACTACAGAGGGGTTACCAGATTTTTAGGTTGTAGACTTAAGAAATTTCACATTGTATAGCAGATGTATCTCACAAAGCAGCAAAGACAAACTCTAACATAGTTTGTGGGGAAGATGAAAAAGTATATCTCAAAACCATAGGAGATAACCAACCAGAATTCTGACCACCCCTACTGTTGAAAGGAAACAGATGGTGAGAGATACTCATGTCCTTTTTGTTTCCATGAGAAGTGTAGTGCAAAAATAACATGCCGGTAAAGAAGACTGGATATCCAGTATAAACAGTTCTGTTAAATGCTTGTGTGGATCCCTTGAGGTTAACTGTTTCCACTTTGAGTTTGGGGCCATTGCAGGCTTCCTTGCATTGACATCCCACCTTTATAATTCAGACACTCGCCCAAGGACCTTCTTTTTCTGTTGTTCCTGCCCTCCACCCCCATCTGGACAGGACTGAGTCATCAGTGGTGCTTTGTAGGATGTAATTGCATTGTCCAGATCGGAGTCTTTTCTCTTTCTCTCTCTCTCTCTCTCTCTCTCTCTCTTAGGATTCCCCGTTCTCAGACCATTGAGCAAGGCTGAGCGTAAGAGGAAAAGCTTGGATTCAGCAGAATCTTCCATTCTGGGTCTCTGCCTAGGACCAGGAGGTTGATTCTTTCTCCTTTCTGCTTGGTGGAGATTTTGAAGCTCATCAGGACTGTGGCCAGTTTGCATCAGTCCCTTTTGTTGTCTTCTTGGGTGGTTTCCCTTCTGATGAGATGGTTCAGCTGATTGTGGATAATGCTTGAGAGAGAGAAAAAAAAACAAAAAAAATGATTGCTGTCCTACTAAAGTGGCCAGATGAAATCCTCTGGCTGCCCAAAGATTGCTCTGCTTGGTTGCAGAACCTTTTTGTGAGCTCCTTTGTTGTTTTTGCTGTCCTTTAAAAAGCCATGAACCAGAGGCCAAACTTGTACATCCCCCAGAACCAGAGGCCAAACTTGTACATCCCCCAGAGAGAGAGAGAGAGAGAGAGAGAGAGACACACTGGGGTGAAGTGTTAGGCATCTGTGTGTCCATGTTTGTAGAGTCAGTCTCCATTGTCTTTGGATTAAATGCCCCCTCCCATAGTCTTACTTTTGGATATTCCGCTAAGGAGTACAGAGCACGTGGTTTCTTTTCGAGTGGTCACCCACCCGAGGAGTTTTTTTGGTAGAATGATCAGGGGTACTACCTGGCCCCCTTCTTTTGGAGGGTAATAGTCTTGCGCCTGAGGCATTTGTTCAGTGCATTCTCTCTCTAGACTGCTAGGAGCTGTTTGCTCCTTCATCTGCCTGAGCGGCTGATTATCCCACACAACAGGTGGGAAGGGACATAATAGTCAAGACTAGTGCATTCCTTTTATAATTCCACCCATGCTGCAGTCTCCCACTGTCATGGATGATGTTCTTCCATTTCACTGTTGCAGTATTCATTACAATAGGGATCCCCTACTAAGGGCAGCCCAACATCCAGCCAGTATACCAAAGCCTTTAGGTTGCATTTAGGTATGCCGACCAAACCCTTTTAAGTTGCATTTAAGTATGCCGTATGTCACATGTATGCTCCACATGTAGTGTAGGGCATAAAGGTGACTTCTGAATGTACCATCCTGGGAACTTCTTTGTTGCCAGTCCGAATGCCATTTTTTGATCATTGTGCTGAACGCCTGTTGCATTGTTGGTTCATCAAGCTGTTGCAGATAAGTGCCCCATTGGGGTTCTTTTTTACTTGTATATCTTTTATTGTTGCTTGTGGGGTTTCAGGTCACCCAAGAAGGGTAAATGCCAGTGTGGGAGATGGATTCCACGTAAAGACTGCCACGAACAGTGTCTGTTTTGCTTTGGAGCCTTACATGGCCAAACATCCTGTTCCATCGGTCAGGCCTTTGTATCTAAAATCCTTTGTAGTAGACTATGTTCTTTGACACTTTATCTTGAAAATCAGCATCTGAAGCTTCTTGAGAAGGGCACGATGAAGGAAACTTCCCACTTCGAAGGACAGCAATCAAGGAAGAAGGCCAAGAAACCTAAGCCAGAATCTTCTGATGTTCAGCCTCTGCCAGATGTCTCTCCAGATGTGAGTCCATGTCTGGAGATTTGCCCAGCTTTATCGTTGGATTTCTCTGCCACGACCGGGTTGGAAGCTGGCGGGAATTTTGACTTTTAAGCACGCATGCCTGAGGAGGCATTGCAGACTTCCATTTTGGATGTTCTGGGGGAACTCCGGCTGATTTATCTCTGAGGGACCTAGGGGTGTTCCTCAAATTTTAGTCCGAGAAGAAGTCCCTACTGCCATCATTGAATGCCATCTTGGGTCAGAGCCTTCCAAATTTTATAAGGCAGACATCCCTTTGAAGAAAAAACAAAAGATTAAACATATTACACCTGATTCTAAGGATCCATAGAGTGAATAGCAGTCCTTCACTCAGGGCTTGTTCAGTGCTTTGATGGCATTGAAACCTCCACAGGGAGTTTCAGTTCCAACCCCTCTCCCAGTTCTCTGCTCCCCTAAAAATACCCAGGGAACAGGATTCCTCAGTGGAGGAGCCGGATTTGCTTACCCTTCTTAGACTTCTCCTGTGGATTGTGGATCAGGAAAAGAGGAATCTACTAGTCTTGATACTCCCTTTGAAGCGATTTCTTTTGGGGCCATGATTTCCAGGATGATTCAGTTCTTTAAATGGGTTTTTGCTCAGGTTTCTGAGGTACAAAAAAGGTATTATGATTTGTTGCAGATTGATTTTCCTACACCTCCAGCTGTTCCTCCTGTTTTGACTGCCTTGGAAGTATTTCCCAATGCTTCTAAGGCTCCACACTCACAGCCCTCTTCTCCCAAGAAACATGAGAGATTCTATAGGGTGCCTGAGGACTAACTATTTGTACAAGTGTCCTTCTGCTGACCCCTTGGTCATGCCTGTAGCTTCTGACAAGCCTTCTCAGTCGCTTCCTTCTCCCAAGTTACTGCCCTCTGATAAAGGTAGTAGGTCCATGGAAAGACTAGGGAAGAATGATTATACCTCTTCTACCTTGGCTTTTAGGGCTATTAATTATCAGACCCATATGTTCAGGTGTTTGGCTTGCCTCTCAGGTTATCCTCCAGACTCTTAGGAAAAAAACGTCTGGACTTTCCCTGTTAGGGACTTCCTCCCAGGTGGCCTGTTAGAATGACGGGCCACCTGGGAGGAAGTCCCTATCAGGTGTAGTTTATGATGCAGCAGTTACTACTTCTAGGGCTGCTGCATTTGTGGCAGTGATGAGGACATATTGTTGGCTTTGTACCCTTTGCCTGATGATGTTAAGGCTAAGTTGATGGATGCTCCTCTAAAAAATAAACACTTGTTTGGCAAGGCTGCTGCTGATTCAAGTCTTGTTAGGATAAAACTTTACAGGATCTTAAACATGTGATCTGATGAAGGGACTTCATTTGTCAGCAACCTGTGGGTCTTGGATCCGATATCGGATCCGAGCCGGCAACTTGTTTCATAGCTAATGGATCCGAGCTCCTAGCTCCTCCCCTCACCCATAATCCCCTGCCAACCCTCCATGACCTCGCATATAGTTTGCCGCGCTTGTGAGTAGCTGGATTTTTCAGAGCTCTTAGCGACTTATTCAGATAAGTGTATTTTCTTCCTTCCTTTCTGTCTTTAAATTTAAAACGGTGTGTAAGTGTTAGGTTCCCTTTATTATTTGTACCTTTTACATAGTTTTTTCCCTCCCCTCGCTGGTCGTTAGTGAGTGTGTGTGTGTTAGTGTTTTGGGGCCTGTGTGCTTGTGTAGTACTTTTCTTCCCTCAGTATGGCAGAGGCCCCAAAAGCCATTTTTTCAAAATGTACCGAGTGTGGCCATAAGCTCTCCCCTTCTGATGGCCATACTCA
Organism: Protopterus annectens; assembly: GCF_019279795.1. Lineage (NCBI taxonomy): Eukaryota > Metazoa > Chordata > Ceratodontiformes > Protopteridae > Protopterus > Protopterus annectens. Next base: position 600,415,695 of record NC_056739.1, on the reverse strand, counting down.
GTGCATTCGGTGCCTTGGGGTTGAACATCTCTCCTCAGGCTGTGCCATTTGTGCAGCGTTCAACCCCAGGGCACTGAAAGAGCGGAGGTCGAAGCTGGTCCTGGTGGGACTTTTGCCCCGGACTTGGCTTCGGCCCCCGCTCCTCCCGTGGCACTACCACAGCCTGTGGTGATAGCCACTCCTGCCCCCCTTCCTTCGTCCGGGACTCAAACTCCTGCTAAAGCGCCGGTGGACAGGGAGGCCAGGAGGGAGAAACTGAGGGAGAAGCACCACAAGCGGCGGGCCGAGGCCTCCGCTTCGGCCCTGCCGGCTAAGCGGGCTTTTCCCTCCACAGCTTCTAGGTCTCCTCCTCCTCTGCTCCGATCTCCTTGTTTCTCCCCAGGACCCGAGGAGGAGGAGGCCCGATCTCCATCGAGGCGACATTCCAGGCCTGCCTCGGTGGCCTCATCGAGATCTACTTACAGTATGTCAGATGCAGACTTGGACCGGATGATGCGAAGGTTCATCCAGGCCCAGCTGCAGATGGGAGTGCTTTGCCTCCCCACCCTTCAGGGAGGGAGCTCGACACCCTTTTTTGCTCCAGTTGCTCCTTCTCCGACCCACTTCCCGGGTTCGGAGCGTTCGGAGCCGGGCAGCGTTGGAGCCGGGGGTGGGTCGGCGCCGACGGTACTTGGTACTTCGGATCCGACCCTGCCCTCGAGTCTGTCGGATCTGACCTCTCGGGAGCCGTGGGCCGAGCTTCGGATCCGAGGGATTCAGTGTGCCTTCGGCTCCGTCCAGGTCGGAGCACACTGATCCTTCGGATCCGACTGTCTCGGTGCCGGCTCCGATCCCTTCATCGGATCAGAGTGGGAGTCTGCTCTCTGAGCCCAGGGAGAGCGGTTCCCCCTCGGCCTTCGATGTAGTGGAGAGGGCTCTGTCGAGAGCATCCGGACCCCCGACCCTTGTCTCGGCTCCACCCTGCACTCCCTCTCTGCTGGGCCAGGCTTCCATCACCCGGCCACAGGGACAGCCTGCTTCGATATCCCAGGATGTTCCATTGGAACAGGATGTTGCTGGCGAGACCTCCTCGGACAGCCCCCCCGAGGAAGTGCCTCGCAAGCACAAGTGTAAGAGGAGGCACGTGGACTCCCCTGAGTCCTTAACCGAGGACACGGACTTGGATGAATGGGAAGGCTCCCCAAGATCACCCCCTGAGGATGTCTCCTTTGGAGACATCATGGAAATGCTTGGGATCAGAGGTGGGTGGTCTGCCCCCAAGGCTTCCTCCGAGTCCGTGTTTCTGGAGGCATTCGAAGCAGGCCCGTCTACCTCTTGGGTGTCCCCTCCGGCCGACCCCCTGGTGGACCTTATTACCACCAGGGCGTGGAAGGACCCGGACACCATGGAGCCAGTCCCTAAATGCCCGGACAGGATACTGAGCCCCCCGCAGACCGGTCCCACTGGAGCAAGGGTCCCCCTGTAGATGCCATGTTGATGGTGGCCGCCACGAAGAGGGAACTAGCTCAGGAGAGCCCCTCAGTCCATCCACCGAGCAAGGAGTTCCGCTCGATGGATCACTTAGGGAAGCGAGTTTTTAGTTCAGCGACCTTTTCGGTAAGGTCCCTCAGCTATATGGTACACATCATCAGGATGCAACAGGATCTTATCAAAGAATACGCTGCTTCCCCCCCTGAGTCCATGTCGGCGGAGGACAAACAGTTGTACTCCACCCAAATCCATCTCGAATACCTCTATGCGGCTATTGTCCCACGCCACCGAGGGAGCCGCTAGAGCTAGCGGAGTGGGCCTAGTCATGAGACGTCAGGCCTGGCTCCGACATTGTGACTTTGCAGAGCCCTTTAAAGCGTCCTTTGCGAACGCCCCTTTCGATGGTTCTGCCCAGTTTGGCAAAACGGTTTGTGAGACGCTAGTCCAGAGCGAGAAGGACGGGAAGACGTTGTCTGCCATCGGAGTCCGCTTCTCTACTCCCCAGCGGTCCTTTTCGAAGAACCAAAAGGGTCAGAAGAAGATGTGGTTCCAGAAATCGCAGCATTCCCAAACCGCTCCGGACAACCAGTCCTTCCGTGGCAGAGGAGAACAGGGAGGACGCCGCCCCAGGAGCAGAGGGGTTCCGAGGAACTTTGGGTCCAGAGAATCCTTCTCTGACCGCCCCACGCAGCAGCCCTGAAGGGTTACCCGGCTGCTCCACTCTGGAGGCAGTCAGGGGGGCGCTTCTCGGAGCACCTAGCGGCATGGGAGTCCATCACGTCAGACCGTTGGGTGCTTCGAATTATGTCCAGCGGGTACAAAATTCCAATGCTTCATGTCCCCAAAATCAGGAACCTCCCCGATGTACCACCCGATCAGAGGGAGGCTGCAGCCGCAGAAATCCAGCAGCTGCTAGGAAAAACAGCCATCCAGCCCATCCCCCAAGACCAGCTTGGATTAGGGTTCTATTCCAAGTTCTTTCTGGTGCCAAAAAAGACGGGGGACTTGAGACCAATTCTAGACCTTTCCCGTTTGAACCTGTCTGTAACCAGGGAAAAATTCCGAATGGTCACTCTTCAATCTATTCTCCCCCTCCTACGGGGGAACGATTGGATGTGCTCTATAGACCTCAAGGATGCATACTACCACATTCTAATGGACAGACGATCCAGGAGGTTTCTCCGCTTCTGGCTGGGAGCCAATCACTACCAGTTCAGGTTCCTTCCCTTTGGCCTCACCACAGCCCCCAGGGTGTTAACCAAGGTGTCAGCAGTGATAGCAGCCCACCTGAGACTCCAGGGAATGCAGGTCTTCCCGTACCTGGACGACTGGCTCCTGACCGCCCCAACAAGGCATCTACTTTGCTCAGCCAGAAATTACTTTCTCCGCCTAGCCCCCCAATTCCGCATCACGAGCAATGCGGACAAATCTTTCCTTGCTCCGACACAAGTCATAGAATTTATAGGAGCCAGAATAGACACCAGAGATCTACGAGCCTTCCTGACTTCGGAACGACTACGGAATTTGCAACTTCATGTGCGGGCCATTCTCCAGTAAGAAGCCCCACCGGCGGAATTGGTCCTGGGGGCGCTGGGCTCCATGCTGGCAGCGATAACGCTCCTTCCATGCGCCCGCCTGAACATGAGGGTACTGCAGTGGACCCTTCTAGTGCAATGGTCCTTTCAGTCTTTTCCTCTCCATCACCCCATCGCTATCAGCAAGGCTTGCAGGAGGGCCCTGTTATGGTGGCTTCATGCTCCGAATCTCCATACGGGCTGACCCTTCTGCACTCCTCCCCCTCTCGCCACGGTGACCACGGACGCCTCCCGTCTCGGGTGGGGGGGGCATTATTCAGGCAGGACAGTCCAAGGCACGTGGAACGATAGAGACCTCCCTGCATATCAACGTTCTGGAGATGAGAGCGGTGCTGTACTCGTTGCAAGCACTTCAGAATCTCCTCCCCGTAGGAACTATTGCAATTCAGTCGGACAGCATGTCTGTTGTCTGGTACATCAACAACAGGGTGGAACCAGGTCCTACCCTCTTTGCCGCGAAGCCATGAGAGTCTGGGAATGGGCGATTTCCACCAACCTCTTTCTGATTGCAACGCACATTCCGGGGCGGGCCAACATCCTAGCGGACAAACCCAGCCACACCATTCTTTCCCCTTACGAGTGGTCTCTCAACCCACTAGTAGCGAAGCAGATATTCGCAATATGGGGGCAACCCTGCTGCGATCTCTTTGCCTCTCCCTCAAACACCAAATGTGACAATTTCTTTGCTCTGATTCCCCCTCCAGGAGAAAATCCAAGAGACGCTCTGGTGCATGCTTGGCCGCCCGTTCTACTTTATGCCTATCCTCCCCTACCCCTGATGCTACAGCTCTTACAGAAAGCCTCGCGGTTGGGGACCACGATGATCCTCATTGCCCCATTCTGGCCTCGGCAAACTTGGTTCCCTTACCTGTGGTCTCACCTAGTGAATCCCCCCCTGGATTCTGGATCCCAGTCCGGATCTAATCTCCCATCTGTCGGGCTTGTCGATCCCAAATCTGGACAGTCTGAAGCTGACAGCTTGGTTGCTCCAGTTCCACTCATAGTTAGGACTCCCGGTATCTCTTCACCAGTCAAAGCCATCCTTGTGGCAGCACATAAACCTTCCACCAGGAAAGTGTACTGCAGTAAATGAAAACGTTTTTCCGTCTGGGCGGAGCATCATAATCTAGATCCCTTTATGGCCCCTCTTCCATCCATACTAGACTTCCTAACCAGACTCTTTCAGGAAGGCGCTAGTTGCTCAACCGTCAAAGTACAATTGGCGGCCATCTCCCATTACCATGTGGGACATGACACAGGGCCCTTGATGTCGGCCAAATTGTGTAAAACCTTTCTCAAGGGTACTTTTCTGCTCAGACCCCCTATCAAAGAAGCCGTACCCCCTTGGGATCTTTCACTAGTTCTTCAAGCCCTAACTGCTCCCCCATTTGAGCCTGCCGCTTCAGTGGATCTCAAATACTTGTCCTGGAAAACAGCATTCCTTGTAGCCATTACTTCAGCGAAAAGAGTTTCGGAACTTAAAGCCCTTTCTGTGACGCCTCCTTACTTGATTTTTCATCTGGACAGAGTGTACCTCAGGACCTATCCCTCCTTCCTTCCCAAAATAGCATCAGAAACCAATATAAATCAATCCATAAATCTACCGGTCTTCTTTCCTAAATATCAGAATAAAGGAGAGTACAAGCTGCACTCATTAGATGTTCATAGGCAGCTATGTTTTTATACTCATAGGACTGCTGGTCACAGGCAATCTGACCAGCTGTTCATTTCCTTTGCCAAATTCAATTTGGGGAAAGCAGTCTCAAAAATCACCTTGTCAAGCTGGATTTCCCAATGTATTCTTTTAGCGTACCAAGCTGCTGGGAGACCCGCACCTGGAGGAGTTCGCGCACATTCCACTCGTTCCATCTCTACTTCTGCTGCCTTCAAATCTAGAGTTCCGTTGGATGATATTTGTTCGGCAGCCACTTGGGCCTCAGCTCATACCTTTATTAACCACTACAAACTGGACGTAATTTCTAGAGGGAGAGCATCCTTTGGCTCTGCGGTGCTCCGCAATATCCTTCCATGATGGCCACCCAAGATTCAGGTAGCTGGGGACTCTGTCCCACAGGTTGCTGACAAATGAAGTCCCTACTTCAGATTAAGAAGTTATGTACTCACCATAACGTTCCATCTGAGTAGGCGGCTTCATTTGTCTACAACCATCCCCCCCCTCCTTCCCCCTGGCCTTCAGAATGGATCTATGTAGGTTGTTTATTGGAATACCCCTTTTGGGTATCTGTAGAGGGGCAAACTTGATCTGAGGTCATGGACGGTTGGCAGGGGATTATGGGTGAGAGGAGGAGCTAGGAGCTCTGATCCATTAGCTATGAAACAAGTTGCCGGCTCGGATCCGATATTGGATCCAAGACCCACAGGTTGCAGACAAATGAAGCCACCTACTCAGATGGAATGTTATGGTGAATACATAACTTCTTCTTTGCTTCTCCTGTACTTCAAATTTCAGAGCAAAGCAACTACCCCAATAAGCCAGCCTTTGTTTACAGGCAGTCTTGCCCTACACTCAAGGGTAAAAAGGGTAGCAAGTGAGCTCTTCCTCCTTTGGCTACTCAGACTTCGGTGCCTCAGAAGTCTCCTTTTCCGGATAAACTAGATGCTGTCTGACTGTTCTATTTTTCCCAGCCAATTTCCTCTTTCTCTTCACCTCTCTCCGTCTTCCTGTTTGACTAAATCCTGGGTTCTTTCCATTATCCACCAGGGGTATTTTATGGTCTGGAAATGTCTTCCCCCTTTTTATGGGAATTCCTCAGCCCCCTCAGTAACAGCTGTCCTTTTTTCCAGGGGTGCTTCGAGATCTTTTGAGGGTCCTATTCAAGAGGTACCCATGTCGCAAAGGGAGAGGGGGTTTACTCCAGGATGTTTCTAGTGCCCAGGAAAGAGGATACCTGGAGATCAATTCTAGACCTCTCTCATCTAAACACTTTTTTCTGAATGTGACCTCCTTTCAAATGGTGTCCCTTCAGACTTTGTTCTCTCTTTTGCTTCTTCAGGCTTTATATAGCGTCTCTGGATCTCAAGGGTTCTTATGTCAGTATCCCTGTTCATCCCCTTTTCGGGAAGATTTTACATTGCTCTGTTGCTTACTGGCATTTTCAGTTCTCTGCTTTACTCTTTGGCCTTTCTACTGCCCCAAGGCTATTCACCAAATGCCTGGCTCTTGTGATTGCTTTTTGCAGGATTCAGGGGGTTCATGTGTTTCCTTACTTGGATGACAACCTATTTCCGGCATCCTCTTCAGAGATCCTGTTGCAAAATCTTCATTTGTCCGAGATTGGTACAGCTCTACCTGCCTTTACTAAAGTCTAGTAATCCTATAACCACACTTGACAGATACCTTACCTTGCCATTGATGCCTCGAATAACCTTCCATGTTACTTGCATAACACATTGTTCATAATTCCTTTAATGGTCCATATCAAGCCATTGAGCTCTATACAAAACCAGCTCAGAACATGTCATTCCATTGCGTCATTGTCAACATATGTATCAAGGCTGCATGTTTAACATGTCAAGGTTACCATAAGGTTCATATTCAATAAAAACAGAGACCGCAGATGGGATTAAATGGCCACAGCCATGTGTTTATTGCCAATTACTGTAAATAACTTTTCTCTAATAGAAACTAATTATTATGAGATGTGCGGAAGGCAGGAATATTAGGGAGGCCATTTATTTCTTTCATAGCGTTCCCCAAAACCTACAGAACAACAGACAACACTGTCGATATCCAGCCCTAATGATTCATCTTACCCACATTGTAACAACTTTTCACAATTCATTACAATTCCTCTGGGCTGCCTTACAATCTGCCAAGGAGCCATTGCCGGGCTAAGTCCCCTGGCAACAATCCCTTGGCGCTGTCTGGCCTGTGGAAGGTCCAGCTAGAGAGTCCTGTGACCCCCCCCCCCATTTACCTTTGCCTTGCTTACCTTTCCTACCTTCTGCTACAGAAGGGAGGAATATTCCTCCCATCCGCCAGCACATGTCATCCTATTCTAGGTGGATGCCCTTCAGAGCTAAACCTGCTTGTAATTCCTTATTAAAAAAAAAAAAAAAAAACTGAACCAGCTTCAGATAAATGAACCCCATCCCTGTCATGCCTATGTGCCACCAGACCTGAATGCCAGGGTGAGGAATGTACAACCCATTAATGTCTCTTAACACCTTATCCGTTGAAGTATTAATTCTCTGTCTCATTCTTTCCACAGCTTTATGGACCTAGCCCCCTTCCATCTTTTTCTTGGTACCACTGCTGACCAACAAGTAATGGTTGTGGCCAGCATTCATGCATGCACTTTATCTCTTGTACCATCATACCAATTAGATCTTTTATTGGATGTTGACCAATATCATTATCCCCTAGGTGTAACACAATGGCAGTAGGAGGTTTACCACTTCTTTCTTTTTGTTGTAGTACTGCACTGAGATGGGCAGTAGGAGGTTTACCACTTCTTGCTTTTCATTGTAGTACTGCACTGAGATGGTGCCACCGCATTCCTGATGCCCCCAAACCAAACTGGTTTACAAAAAAGCTGATTTTTGGTCTTTGGAAGGATAAGCCCAGCCTGCCCTTGACCCAGAGGTGGAGCCTCTGAATAAAAGAGTGACTAACTATCCAGATGTATTTCTAGTCCGATGATGTGTGAGTTAAAATACAAAAGACAAGAGTTAAAGTTGTTTACACCTCACATAGCTTTTATAAGCATTGGACTTCCACCTGCCCATTCTCATAATGTCGGCCTGTGAAGCCCCCATTGCATGT